>NC_087085.1:38564283-38869412 GCF_036172545.1 Culicoides brevitarsis | reverse complement strand
GCGTTACAAGCAACTTTGGATAAATTCAAACTCGCCCCGCTCGTCGGATTGGAGTACATAATGGAACTTGTGCCCGATGAAATGGATTCTGAAGCGGCAAAAACGAGTTATCATTGCATTTTGTGCGACAAACGAGGAGATCAGCACACAATTATGGCGCATATCACGAGTTACAATCATCGCACGAAATATTTGGAGAAACATTTTCCGGGCGTCATCAAGGAAATCGGGCCAATTCGTTTCAACAAAGAAGCCTCGAAGCTTCACGTCCCGCAGGAAATTGTTGAACGCGTTTGCAAAAGCATCGAAGACTATCACGGGCGTTTGACGCCAAATGTGCATCCCGCGAAGGATTACGAGCAGAACAAGATGAAATATCTGCAAGAAGCGATTTTCGACAAACATTTCGACGAAAGAACGGGCCCGAAATTTATCGATGCCGTCGATCGAAAAGCCATTGAGAATTTTTTCAAGAATTTAGACAACGGAAATGGCTCGAAGGAGGTTTCGATTGTCGAGCAAGCGTCAAATTTGGGCAAAACCGAGTCCGTTATCGAGTTGAGTGACGCCTCTTCTATTTCCTCCGGGTCTCTTGGTCGATCTAGAAGTCGCTCGCCCAACAGGAAACGGCGTCGGAATGATTCGCACACAACGAATTCGCGGCGCAGAAGCGTTTCGCCATTCAATCGGAAACGAAGACCGTCGCCTGAGAGGAGAATGCATAATAAGAGAAGTTCTCGTTCGCGATCGCCACGGAGAGGAAGTCAGAATCCACGCGTGAAATTGGATCATTTGGGGTCGTTGAGTGAAAAAACGCCCTTTGACAAGCACAAAAGTAGCGAAGTTGCGAATGTAGCTGCCGGGTTACATGGAAAAATGTCGGCAAAGTGTCGCGATGAGATTAATAAGTCAGTTGAGTTGCTGAAAAGATTGAATAAGGTAAGAAATTTTTAATTGAATTTTTTTTAGAAAAAATTTTTAAAAAAATCTCAGAAAACTCATAATTTTTTAAAAATTTAAAAAAATTTAAGACAATTTTCAAAAAATTTTAAATTTTATTAAGTATTTTAAAATTTTTAATTTTCTTAGAATTTCAGATTTAGTTTTTGAAAAATTAAAAAAATATAAAAATCTTTTGAAAAATAATTTCTTTAAATGTCTAAAATAATTTTGAAGAATTTTAATAATTTTGAAATTTTTTGAAAATAATAATTCAATAAAAAAATTAAATTTATTTAAATTAAATTATATTTTAATTAAATTAAATAAAAATTAAAATAAAATTAAATTAAAAAAAAATAAACTTTAAAAAATAAATATTAAAATAATTTAAATAAAAAAATAAATTTAAAAAAAAGAAACTTTAATTTCTTACGAATTCATAAATATTTATTTTATAATTTTTAGAAAATATTTAGGAAAAATATTTTTTTTAAATTTTATCAAAATTAAGGCTCTTGAGAATTTTTGAGATTTTAAAAATTTTTTAATATTATTTTTTTCAAAAAAACATAAAATTTGTTTTTCAAAAAAATATAATTTTTTTTTCAAGAAATATTAAAAAAAAAAAAAAATAGAAAATATTGAAATAATTTTTTATTTTTTTTTCAAAAAAATATCTAAATATATTTTACAAAAAAAAAATTTGAATAAAAAGTTAAATTTATATAATTTTTTTAAAATATTTTTAAAATTCGTTCGAATAATGTAAAATTTTCTAAAATCTTTAAAACTTAAAAAAAAATTAAATTAAATTAACAATAAAATTTTATTTCAGGAATACCTCAAAAACCCCGAACGCCATCCTGAATACAACGACGAATGGAAACGCTTCTGGAATCGTCGCTTCAAAGAAGTCCAAAAGGAGGGAAAAGACCCTTCAAAATACGACTTCAAACCCGATTGGATTGAATATTGGTCAGCTCGCATGAAAGAACTCTTCGACGAGGACATTGACCGAAAAATCAAGGAAATTCAGAAGAAACATCGCTCCAAAAGTCCCTCGCCTGCCGTTTCACGAAGCTCTCGTTCGCATCGCACAAACAGGTGAAATCCTAAAATTTTAATAAAAACCATTTTTTTTTGAAAAAAAGTCTTAGGAGTCGTTCCAGAGATCGTCGAGGCGCAAAAAGAAGTCGAACGCGTTCCCTGAGTTCCTTAGAGAGTGTCGATCTTGGCCGAAAACCAAGTAAGGGACGTTCTCGCAGCAAAAGCCGAAGTTATGCCGATTCTCACAAAGACCCGTATAAAGATGATTTTTACGCGGCACCTTATCCCGGTTACGAAATGGACCCATATGGAGCTCCTTCAGGGTATTATCCGCCCGCAGCGTATGGAGTTCCGCCGGCAGCGCCTTATTATAGCTCTGTGCCCATCAAACCTGAGCTAAAAGTTGAAGAAGAAAAGGAAGAAGAGAGTAACGAACCAATTACATTCGTTTCAGTGCTTCGTTCAGTGTCTGCAGTTGAAGAATATCTCGGCGAAACGTTAGCTCCGATGGTTTTAAATCTCCTTTCGAAGGCTCTGAGCTTGGAAAAAGAGAAACCAAATGCTGCCGATGACTACATGTTGACTTCTGAGCATTGTGTGATCCTGGAAACGGTCAAAGAAAAGCTGAAAGGAAAGCTAAATGAGAAACTAATTCGTGAAAATGCTCAAAAAGCAACAAAAAAAGCGATTAAAAACATCGCCGAACTCATTCACATCTTTTCCTCGAAGAACAAGGAAAAATCCGAGGATGGCGGAAAAAAACGTCCCGCCGAAATTGAAGCGCTTGCCACGAGAATCAAATCCGCGTTGATCGTTCAAGGCAAAACTGACACCCCCGATCCCGTAATTGATGAAATTATCAAAATTTTCATCGACATGGCGAAGCAGCATGACAACACGAAGCAATTTACGACCAAATATTACTTAATCAAGAACAAATTTATCGATGTGGCTCCCTCGCAAAAATCTTCGGGCGAAAATTCGTACGAAAGTTTGTCAGATTCCGACTTGAAAATGTTGCTACAAAATTTCAAAGCACTTTCGTCGAGTGAACAGCAACATTTGATCTCGTATCTGAAGAAACTCGAGTCCACGGACAAAGAACGCGTCAAAAAATTACGAACTTACGTGCAAATGTACGAAGATGATGGCGACGAAGAGCTCGATGAACCTCCCCCAGTAACTTCAAAACCCGAAAATCCTTTGGCAAAGCTCAAAATGGAAGAACCACAAGACCCGAGATTAGCTGGAATCACTTTAAACGCCCCGCAGAAGAAATCTCTCGATATTTTCTTGTCTGACGACGAAGACGATTACAACGACGATGACTTGGTGAAGAGCACAAAGACAAAAATTTCAACCGAAACGACAAATTCCGATGAAAATACGAGTCAAAGTGCCCTAAAAGACGATTCGCGTGACTCAAATTCGCTTTTGAATAAACTTTGCAACCCCGACACGCAAAATATTATCGCGAATTTGATGGGATCGTTACAACAATCGATCAATACCGTGCAGCAAAGTCAACAAGCGGCACAACCAGCTCCCGTCGCAAAGCCATCCATCACGGGATACAATCAGTATGTGGCAAAAAGTACAATTCAAGGGGCCCGAACTGCCCAAAATCCATCGACAAATGTTCAGAGAGCGCCAAATACGCAACAACCGACGCCGCCGCAGCAACAAACACCTCAGCAAAACTTTTCATTCCAGGGACAAACGCAAAATTCGCTCTTTCCCATTAACCAAATGTACCCTTTTATGCAACAAATGGGAAATTACGGACAATTTAACCAGCAGCAGCAGCAACAACCGCAAGTAAATGCCGTAAATAACGGAAATCCGTCGCAGCAAAGACCAACGGGACACACTTCGTACGTTCGAACAGGAAATCAACAAATAAATCCGTGGCAAGTGAACATGAATCAGCAACAAAACCAACAAAATCAGCAAAACCAGTCGAATAACCGAACGAGCCAACCTTTTTATCAATATTATCAAAACTAAAAAATGATAATTTTTCGTAAAAAAAATTGAAAAAAATGTGAAAAGTGACTTTTTATCATGAAATTTGATACAAAAGTGATCAAAACTAATTTAAGGCGCTTATTTTTATAAAAATAATATTAAATTTATTTCTTTTTTTTGTTATTCTTGTATGAATAGCTTCTAAACTACTAACTGTATTCCACAAATTAAAGTTTTTAATTTTATTTGAAAAAAATTACGGGAGGACGAAATTCAAAGATGAAAAGAAGTGACAGCAAGTGAAGATCATTAACTAAAAAAATTTTTTGAGGTAAGTAAAATTTCAATTTTTAACTTTTTTGTTTAGTTTTAGAATTTTAATGAAAATTTAAAAGTTAAAAAATTTCAAACTGAAGCTTCTTTAAATAGAAGTTTTAGTATGATTTTAAAATATTTCACAATTTCGTCGAGTTTCGGTTTATTTATTTTTAAGATTTTGAGGTTATATTTGATCTTCAGAACTTTAAGGTTTGAGGTTATTTTAAAATATTTAAATATGGCGCCAAAAATATTTGAACTCGCGTATAGTACTTTATATGCGAAATTATAACAAAACTAAATATTTTAAGAATTGAATATTATTTAGAAAACCGTTTGCCACTGAAATTCAATCAAACTCTAAGTTTATTCTTAATTCTGAGTTTATTAATAAAATTTTCAACTTTAACAAATTTGAATTTCGAGGTTACGTGAGTTTTTTCTTGAAAATATTCCGCGTGTGAAAATTTAATTAGGTATAAGATTAAGTTTGTGATGACTGATGATTTTTGTGAAATTATGTTCAAAAATGATTCAAAATATTTGTGAAACCATGTAAGATCATTTTCCCGCCAAATTTGTGGAATGTCAATCAAGAGCTTGGTTTTGGTTTTTCGTTCTCTGGAACCAATATTTCGCCTCATGGAAGTCTTTTTCTCATATTTTAAGATTTTAAAATTAAATATTTACTTTGGTTTAATAAAATTTTTCTCACATTGTTTGAAAAAGTATTCATTTTGAGGTTATGTGCGAATTTCGAAATGATCTTTCCCTAAAATGTCACGTTTTTAATAATTTTTTTTAAAAAATTAATTTATTTCGGAATTATATTCGAAATAAAATCGAAATACATCGCGAAATTTATATTTTTATAAATTTTTTATCTTATTTGTGTAAATATCGATACGAATTTCATAGTTTGAGGTTATGTTTTATTACTGCGTTTTCAACATTTTATATTGAAATATTTTTAAAGCTGAAACTAATATTAAATCTTGTTGGATTTTAACAAAATTTATTAAATTTTGGATTCGACACTTGATTTTTTCCCACTTTAAGAGACTTCTCAAAATTATTTTGAGAAAAAGTCTCATTCGGTAGAATTCTTCTCTTGTTTTTTACACACTTTTATCTGTTTTGATGAAAAAATTCAGTGAATGTGCAATATTAGTTTTTAAGTCATTGACCAAAAAAGTGTAAAAACCAATCAAAAACCAAAAAAATGTTAAAAAGTAAGGATTAGATGTTAATTTAGATAATTTAAATTTTCATTTCAGAAAAATCTTCTTCGTTTTTTATATGAAATTTTACTAATTTAATTTTTTTCATATTTATAGGTCAATTCCAGCGGACAAGTCCTTCTTGAAAAACAAAAAAAAAAGTTATTTGCTGTCATTTTTATTATTGATTTATTCTACAAGTGAATGATGATGATCAATTAAATTTAATAATGGTTCTTAATGCTAATTGCAATTAACGGATGAAGAAAAAACAAAGAAAGTTTCCTGTACAATAGTGTTCGTTCTCCCTAAAAATATGTTTTTTTTAACGATTAATGAATAAATATCGAGCTCAAAATAAGAAACAAGAAAAATATAGAAGTAATTTTATTTTTGATCCAAAATCCCGCCTTTAGGCTTTCACGCCGTTGCAGTGTGTCGTCGCTGTCACTTGATCCGCATTTGCGCCGCAATTCGTTCCCTTCCATTTTTGCAGCGTTTTTTGCAAAACATGAGCATCTGCCGGCTCGATACGTTTGTAGTACTTTTGCTTCGTCTCGACAATCTCAAAGCCAAATTTCTTGTAAAACTCGATGGCACTTTCGTTGTTCACCTGCACATGCAAGAAAATACTGTCAAAACTGCCGTCCGACTGCACGTACTTCAGAATGTGTTCAACCATCATCGTGCCGATGCCCAATCTGCGATACGGATACAAGCAGCCCAGTGTCATGATGTACAGACGTTTCATGTTTTCCGACGTGTCGATGCGACAACAAACCGCCCCAACGACAATGTCATTGTAGTACGCGAGTTTCGCCAATTCGCCCGAATCCAAAATATCCAAGTAAAATTTGTCGTTATACGTCACGGGAAACACGACTGTGTTGATTTTCTTCAATTGCTTCAGGTTGTGGTGCGTTACGTCGCCCAGTTCTATGCTTGCTCGTGTCATGACTTTGGGAAAAATTTCTAAAAAAAAAAAAAATTTGTAAGGTTATTTTTTTTTTTGGATGCAAAATGGGCAAAAAGACGAGTCTTACCTAATGTTGTTGCGAGTTCCGAGATGAAAATCGAGTGTTTGCGGGCAAAGAAGGTCCCTAATTAGGCTCGTCAACTACTTAGCTAGAGGTTACGTGAGTTAGTTATGGGCGATGAGTGAGATTAATTGATGAAAAAAGCGATTTTATTGCAGCACTTTGTTTTTCGTGCTTGTGTGATTTGAGCAGTTTGGCTCTGAAATACGGTGACCACGTGATTTTCGTATAAGGAGAATTATTTAATTGAAGAATTTCATAACTTTTAAATTTTTTTTTGTTTAAAAAAATTATTATTTCTTTTGGAAATTCTGAAATTAAAAAAAAAATTATTAAATAAAATATGGGGATATTATTTTCAAAAATATTGAGGGTAAGAAAATTTTTAAAATTATGAAAAAAATCAAAATTTACAAAAAAAAAAAAAATCGAAAATTATAATTTGTAAATTTTTCACTCAATTTTTTTTCCAACTTCTGAAAATAATAGATTTGAAGAAATTTCATATTTTCAGAAAAAAAATTGTAATTAAAATTTTGGTTTATTTTTTCTGAATTTAAAAAACTTATAAGAATGTGTTAATATATAAATAAGTTTTGCAGTAAAATATTGTCTAAAAACTCATCTCAAATTTAATTTTTTAAATATTTTTTTTATTATTTTTTTCTCGCAAAATTAATATTTTACCTCAAAACAATTTTAACTTAAAATTTAATTTATTTTAATGTTATTCTGATTAAAATTTTTAATTTTGGAAAAATTTTTAAATTCTACTTTAAGAATTTTTTTCATTTTTGTTTATTTTTTGAATGCTAAAATTTGATTTTTAATTTATTTATTTTTTATTTTCTTAAAATTTTTAGTTTTGAATATTATTTGTCGAATATTGTTCCTGAAGCTTTTTAATATTTTCAATTCAGAAAGAAAATTAAAAAATTTGCGTGTAAATTTCATTGCATACCTTTTTATAAATATAATGGATTTTTTTTTAATTTTCTTTAAAAGTTAAAATCGAAAAAAAAATTACGGATAGAACGAATGCTAAGTAGGTGCTAAAATATGAAAAAAAAAATCAAAAACTAAATTTCTTAATTTATAAAAATCAAATGGTAGTAAAAATTTTTTGACTTAAAAACTTAAAATCAAAAAAAAAAAAATTAGAAAATAAAATCTTTTACAAAAATAAACAAAAAAAAAAAAATAAAACAAGATTTCAATTTTATTCAATAAAATTTGATTAATTAAAATTAATTTTCTTTAATATGAAATAATTTATTATTTAAGAAAAAAAACTATTCATTTTGAGCTCCTTGAAAAAAACCTGAAACATCAAGTCCCCTTAATTTAATAAAATTTCATCTTTTTAATACTCCTCTTAATCGAAACTAAATTTTCACAATTCCTTGCCTCTCATCATTCCGATTTCTCGCACATTTTTTTATCGCGCGAAACACATTTTTTCCACACTTTTTGAGGGGAATCGACCAACTGCCCAAAATTCGTTATTCTGTAAAGACTCTTTGCTGGAACCAGTCGATTTTCGCGCTTTGAATTTTTTTTAATTGTAAAAAAAACCAAGAGGAAGAAGAGTATCGTGTGTGCTTCTCATCCATTAAACAAATCCAAAAAAAAAAAAAATTTGTAATCTAACACAAAGGTGTGGTTAACCGAAAAAAGTAAGTATGAAAAAAATATTAAAAATCGTAGAGAGAGTGATGCGGAATAATTGTGTGTGACATCAATTGATTTCAATTTAATAAACGAAATAATTGACCATCTGATGGAAATTGGTGTATATTGCACGTCGCATGCAGCAGGCGTCTTTTTTTTTGTGTGAAAAAGCGTATTTGTTGCTGTTTGACGGATGATTCATTGTTTGCATTCTTTTTTTTTGCGAGCTACTGCGACTGTGTGATAAATTAGGGCATTGTACTGTTAAACATAAAGAAGTTGAGGAAAAAAAAAGTAGTTTCCTCGTACGAATGCTTAGAATAGAATTTTTGCATTACATTTCACGTAAACGTATGGAGCACAGAGAAAGTACGTTCCGCATGACGAAGACTTAGACACAATAATAGAAAATTAGATAATAATCAAGTTACTCTCTTCTAACGGGTTTCGTGTGTCACTATTGTATTTTTTACTCACGTTTTTTCAATTTTTTTTCCATTTCTGCAGCGTAAATCAACAAAAAATAACAAAAAACCGTTAAAAATGTCGACATTCTGTGGATTACCTGACTCCGAGAAGAACTCGTCTCGCGTCCTCAAGCCTCCAGGCGGCGGGCATAGCGATATTTTCGGCACGCCTGACAACAACGTGCCTCATGCGCGTCCCAAGTACGACCAACAGAACAGCTCGAACATCAGCGGAGCACTTGGAACGACAGATGCCAACGAAATTTGCGAGAAAACGGCACGTGCTCTCGAGGCGCAACAACAAAAAGAGACGCCAGCTGAAACAGCGGCGCCCGCACAAAATGGCGGAGCGGGAAAACCCTCGGCTCCAACGCAACCTGCAGCTGGGGGACGTGCTCGTGTGCCTCCAGGCGGGCACAGCGCAGGAGGATTCTGGTAAAAGAACCTCGAAAAAAATCGGATTCCTTATTTTTATTTTGACTTTTTTTTTTGTTTCGTGTTAAGTTAAGTATTAAATTAAGCGATCAATCCAAATAGCAAAAAATAGTCCAAAGACCCAAAATTATTCGAGAATTATCGATTTCATTCAAATTGTAACCTAAATTGACGAAAGTTATTATTTTTGTATGTTAATGTTTTTTTTTTTTGATCAATCATACAATTAACACCGAAAAGGTCTGATTAACATAACATAAAAAAAAATAATAATCTGAAAAAAAAAATACTTACAAAAAAAAATGGCGTACCTTTTTTAATAACATTACAATTAATATTATTATTTTTAATGTTTATTAGTATTATATATGATTGTATAACGGAAAATTATCTTCTGTGAACGAAAAAAAAAATTTATGTGTACTCTCATTAAAAAATGACTAATTAAAATTGTTTGTTTGTTTTATTTTTTATCATTTTCCCTTTTTATTATTTTTTTCTTGTTTTTTTTCTGCTACAAAGTTAATTTTTATTAACTTTAGGTGTATAATGTTGCTTATTTATGCAAATTTTTTAAATATTTTTTGAGCTTTCGTAAGTTGTTTGATGTCTATCCGTGGAATTTTCAATAATTTTTAAAATTAATTTAATTTTTTACTAAAAAAAATTAAATGTGTGTAATATATTAAAATTTTTAAATAATTTTTTTTTATTAAAATTAAATATTTGTAATTAAATTTTAAAAATTCATTTAAAAATTAATTTAAAAGTACCTAATATTTTAAAAAATTTAGAATGAAAATTTAATTTGAATAAATTAAACTTTAATTAATTAATTTTAATTTTAATTGAATTAATTTTAGTTTAAAAAAAATAATTAATTAATTAAAATTATTAATAAATTTAATACAATAAATTTAAAAAAAATAATTTTTATATAAAAATTATTCTAAAAAAAAAATTTTTTTAAACGTTTTCATATAGAAAATAAAAAAAAATATTTGAGATTTAATTTAGAATTTTTTTATTGAAACTATTTAAAAACTAAAAATTTTTAAGATATTTTTTAAAAAAAACTATTTAAAATTTATTAATTAATTATTTAAAAATTTTTTTTGTGTAAATTTTTGTTACCAATTGCTTTAAAAAATATTCAATCAAAACTAAAATATTAAATTTTTATAAAAAATAACTCAAAAAATAATTATTTAGTACAAATTTTTAACTTTTTCTAACAAAAACCGCTCATATCATTCACATTTAACCACATTACCATGCCTCAATTACTTCTTCATGATGAACTCGAGTTTGAGATGGCAATGTGGTAATGATAAATGATGCTTTTATGGCAACTTTTTATATTTACTTTCACTTGAGTATTATTTATTTCTTCATCAAAACAAATTTTCTCAATGTTTTCATGTAATTTTAGTTTAAAATATGTTTTTTTTCCATATCTAACAAATAACTCAAAAAAAAAACAACACATGGGAGTTTTAAATTAACAATAATAATACGAAATGATAAACCATTTGATTATTATTTATTTTTAAACTGCATTTACGGATAGTTTATTGTTATTTATCATAATAATATACTCCAACTTTGTGTTTTGTGGCAATATGGTTAACTTCTACACTTGATTTCATCGTCAAATCGAATTGCTTTTAAATTAATTCATTTATTTGTGTGCTCAAGTGATGTCACGAACACAGTCCCGCGTCACAACAACAAAAAAGGGGAATAAATATTGTTTTATTTTTTAACAACTCTGAATCACTCACAATAATAAATTGATAAATAAAAATATTAAAAGTTAAGATAACTATAGAAACACTCGGCAAACATTTTTCTATTAAACGTAAATTTATCTATAACTGAAGACTTTTCATACTAAAAATACTCTACTCTACTGCCTTCGCAATGTTTTATCAGCTTTTTTTTAATATAATTTTACACAAAAATCAAAATAAAATATAATAAATAACATAAGAAAAATAATAATACAAAAAATATGTAAATCAATGAATGTTAGTAAAAAAATGTTCCTTGTTTGAAAAAAATGCATTTAAAAATATTTAAAGTGTTTTTAGAACGAAACCAGTTTTTAATCCAAAAACCCACATTTTATTCAGAAAACAAGCAAAATAAACAATATTTAACGGAAAAAAATAAATAATAACAAAGATGACCAATATTTATAAAAAAAATAATCGAAATTGTCTTCTGTTAAAATTTTATTGCTATTGCTAAAATATTTATAAAAAAATTATAAATATATATAATGAAAAAAAAATAAGAAAAAATTGACGAAAAAATAATAAAATTAATAAAAATTGGATATAATGACCAAAAACATGAATTTTCTTTATCTTTAAATTTAAAATATTTTTTTAAAATAAATTAATAATAATTAACCAGGCGTTTTCTCTCAAGAGATTAATTTTTTAAATTTTTTTTAAAATATTTATTTTTAAAATTTTTTTTTAGTAGTAATACCTTTACTTTTGACGACATTTCAAGGTGACATATGTCCGTTACGAATTTCGTAACAAAAGCACTCTTTGATAACGAATATTTCTTCTATATACGAAACACGAAAGGCGGCTGATATAGAAACACTTTTAAAAAAACAAACACACGCTACCTACAAATTACTTGTTATTATTATCGATAACTTGTTTGGTGTTGTCTGTCTTCTGTCTGATTACTGATGAAAGTAAAATTTTTATTAGCTTGGAAGAAAGTTAGCATATTCATAATAATGATCATGTCATAATGTTTCGTATTGAATGTCGCATAGTGTCATGAGAAATTTTTTTTTATGGAATTTAAAAACCGGTCAAGATATTTGTTGAAGATCATTGTAGGAGGGAAATGTTTGTTAATAATGTATTTAGCGTAAATTTTGTATAATTTGAATAAATATTGGGTTATTTGTTGTAATAATAACAACGATGATGACGACGATGATTGTGAGCTATGGTGCGACTATTGACTATTGCATCACGTACGGAGTATTTAACGATTTTTTTTTGTTCGTTGATGAGTCATTACCCTTTAGGGAATTTGACATGTTTAAATGGAAGTCATTGTGAAAAATGCTTCAAATGATGACTGAAAATGTTAAAGGAAAAAAGGTAAGTAATTTTATTTTTTTTATTGAAATTAATATTTTGTTTTTATTTTTTCAGATAAACCATGAAAAAAAATTTTTAACAAAAAAATGGCATTATTTATTCTGAGCTTAATTCTGAGTATCCATAAAGTTCACGGTTGATAATGAGGAAAGAAATCTTTTCATAAAAAAAATTAATTTTTTTCGATCATAGACTTTATTTAAAAAAAAACTCGATAAACAAAACTCGCAAAGATCAATTATCTTCAGTATTTATAGGAATATTAAATCTAAGGAGAACCTATCAAATTTGATGTGAAAAAACCAACATTTTTACAGCAGAAATTTATGAAATTGTTAATGTGCCGCCTTTGAAAGATTTCTTTCAACTCTGTATTGCTTCCATATCAACAAAAGCTCAATAGTAAGAATTTTGTGAAACCCGAAATAACTGCTAAGTCTTAAATTAAAAAGCAAAATCAAAATATTTATGATAGTTTTAGATTTTGTGAAACACTTTATGATCAAAAAGAAAGGTTGATGTCAAAAGGTAAACTAAAGATTAACAATAAAATTGACCAAGCTACATCAAAGTCATTTCTGATAAAAAATTCAGTTCAATAGAATTATCGATTCCAAAGTTAACTCAATAGATCATGTAAAATATTTTCTCGTAAAAATTCATCTGAAGATCTTTTTTATAATTTTTTCCAACATTTCATAAGTTTCTAAAAAACTCTTTAAATTTCTTTAAGTCAAAATAGTTCAGTCAAAATACTTTTAGAACGCCCTGTACATTTCTCCCAAGAGGGTTGGTTCATTCGGTCCTTATCGTTCAAATGTCAATTAATTAGTGTCACTTTCGCCTCAAATCTCAGCAAGAATTTTTATCTCACTTTTTTTTCTTTTATTTTTTCTTTTACTTTCTCAAAACAATGCCAAGCAAAGCCCTTTTAGAGTACATTTTCCGCGGAACTGACTGCACTTTCATATTTCCCGAAAACGACAACAAATGCAAGGAAATTCACGCGAATCGATATGTCATCGACTGTGTCTCGAATTTGTTGAAATCCAAGTTTGAGACTTACAAACGAAGCACTTTGATCATCCAAGATGTGAAATATTCAGCTTTTAAAATGGTTTTAGAGTAAGAATTTTTCTAATTTTTTTTAGATTTTCGAGTAAAATTTTGTCGGTTTACAGACATGTTTACACTGGTTACTTTCCTGAAACCATTTCGCAGGAAGAATTGTTCGAACTGTATGACGCTGCATCAAAATACGAGTTCAAAGAGACTCTAAACTGCGTGATTCGTCGCATAATCAGGGAATGCAAACTCGAAAAACTCGACGAACTTTTAGCTTATTTGAATTTCGCCTTGAAAAATTACATCATTGAAATTCAAAATTACTTGCAAGAACTTATCGAGTCAGATGCTGATCTTCTTTTCATGTCTGATAATTTCCTAAAGGCTCATCCGCGTGTTCTCAACTGGATTTTCTCTCTCAACGACTTGAACACGAACGAATGGACTCTCATCGACATCATCGAACGTTACAAAGAATATCATCTCGCTGCTGGTCGTCACGGGATCTCGTCGCAAATCCAACCAGCGATCAACAACATTCGTTTTCTCTCGATGAGTGTAGCGCAAATCCACAAAACGCCATTCTTGTCTGTTGAAGAGAAGAAATCCTTGATTCAAGTCATCAACCAGGAAGCGAGCGACAAGTGTCTCCCGATGTACTTTAGTCGACGTCGCATTGGGCGTTGTTACAAGTCGATAATTGTCACGTGCCAAGATGCTCGTTTGAAGCGATTGTATGATGAAAATAAGATCAAAATGTGTACGTTTAAGGAGAAAAAATATTTTGCGGATGGCGATGGAAAAATTGTGGCTTCGATTGAGAATTCAGGCTTGATTGTTCCATTTGCTTTTCAGGAGTTTACTCCAATTAAGACGGAAATTAAGGCAGAAAGAGCTAAAAGAGCATGTACTGGAATTCAGCAAAATGTCCTTTATTACAGAGAAAATAAGCAAATAATGGTGAACAAGAAATACGATCATAGCGAAAAAGACAAAAATGAGGATGAAACAATGATTTCTTTTCAAAAAATGTCCTTAAAAAAGTGAAAAAAATTTTTTTAGAAGCATGAAGGTAGATTTTTGAAAAAAATTGTCAAAAATGAGAATTTTTGAATCATTTTTGATAAGATATTTTTTTAATAAAGAAATCAATTATTGTACTATTTTTAATTAAATAAAGTTTCTTGAAATGTTAACATAATAAAAAATCAAAAAAAATTAAAAAAATAAAGAAAAAAAATAAAGAATTTTAGCTAAATTAATGAAAGTTAAGATATTAAAAAATTTATAAAAAATTAAATTTTATTAGAAAATTATTATTATGTATTTATTTATTTTTTTTTTTTGATACTTTTTCAAAATTAAATTATAATTATAATTATTTTAGAAAAATTTTTAATGTTATTATTTTTTTTAAATTAAAAGTTTTTTTAAGTAAAAAATTAGATTTAAATTAAATTAAATTCAAATTAATAAATTTAAATTAAATTTTATTTTTTTTTTAATTTTTTAAATTAAATTTAATTTTTTTTCTGACTCATTATCATTTTAGAATCTTAAATATTTTTTTTTGTTATTTTTATTGAAAAAAAAAAATAATAAATAAATAAAAAAAATAGTTTTACTTTAAATTTTTAAAGAAGTTAAATTTTTTACTTTCTTTAATTTTTTAAGTTTAATTTTAATTTAACTTCTCTATAATTTTCATCAATTTTTTTTTCAAGATTTTCAAAGCTGATTCATTTTTTTACGAAAAAAAATCTTCAAAGTCCAAAAGTTCATCCAACTAACTTCAGTTTCAATGGCAAAAAGCCGGATTGCAAACTTTAAAGCTCCGTTCATGACTAGAAGAGCAAACAAAAGTCGTGTCATTGAAAGCCGATCGTACAAAAAAAGCACTCGTGCATACAAGTGTGAGGTAAGTTATTATATCACACGAACGAGAACCTCACACACAAAAAATCTATATGTACGGTAAATATTGTTGTTTTTAATACAAATAAAAGCACGATCATTGATAATGTGTGTGCGAAGCGATTGGCTCGAATCGGATCGGAGACAGGGCACAAAAATCATCACATCGGGGTCAAATCTAATCTCGTGACCTTGAGGTTTACTCGATTAAAGTTGCATCATTTCTGATAATTTTTCGAAATTTTTTGTGATTTGTCGTTCGGGTGATACTCTTCCGAACCCTTGTTCCGTAGTTTCACGATCGCAAACCGGTTAGTTCCAATTTTGACATCGTAAAAGTTACTTCGACACAACTTTTTTTTTGTTATATTTACACACAAATTGCTGCTCGATTGTTGTGTTTTTGTCGGAGTTCTATGAAATTTCTGCGAAAAATTAGCTTCCGTGCTGCCGTGATTCGACATTTGATCGTAAACTCGTGAAATTTATCGGTAATTACCAATGGAAACTGTGATAAAGGACGGCCAGATCGCGAGTGACGACGCGAAATTCGACGAAGAATCGTCGTCGACGCAATTCCCCTTTGATGAGTCGTTCGACGTGCCGTCGTCAGCTGGCGATGAAAACAATCAAGGTGCCCCCCAGAAGAATCAATTAACGCCACGACGCGACGAAGATGACGATACGTCGGACGAGGAACTACACTTTGCTGGTGTTGGTAGCAGTAGTTGCACACTATTCAATCCTTTGTTCACGAGCAGTGTGTCGTCGTCGTCGCTACAGCAATCTCGCGATCTCGAACGGAGTGTCAGCACGTCAGACGATAATCCCCGCGACAATCATCTGAACAACAATAACAAAAAGCCTCTCTGCGAAATCGGTCGAAGTTACAGTGTCGCGCAAGATTCCCGCACGGAGAAGCAACGCGCTGCCATGCTCGAGCAACTCAGACATCGTCGCCAATTACTGCGAGACAGTTCTTTCCAATCGGATTCGAGTCACGCGAGTCACTGTTCCAGCATCGAATGTCTCCTGGACTCCCGAAAATCAGATCCGGAAGCGATTTTGACAAATTTGGGCTTCAAATCGCCCAAAACCGAAGACATTCTCTCGAAAATCCCGAAACGCTTTCTGCAACCATCCAAAGTACGTGGCGTCAATACGGAAGAGTTCCTGCAAAAACAACAACTCGCAAAGCACTTACACGACACCTCGGTGCTCGGGTATCGTGGCTTGATCGGAAATCCAGATATTGCGCCGTCAAGTATTGTCGCCAAGATCATGGAACGCTTTCAGATCAACGATAGTAGTCGCTTGAAGGCCGAATATTTGCTCAACAATAATCTCAGTCACTTGCAACGATTTCAGGATAGACCGAGATCCGCGCCGCCAAATCATCCGCCTTCCTTTGCGGATATCGCGACGACAGTCGTGCAAAATATTCCGAAAAGTTAGCAGTTTATACTTAAAAAAATCCTATCGTACTTGTTGAATTTATATCGCAAGGCAAGTGAAATTCTCAAAAGTGATTCGAATTTTATCCTAAAAAAAAAATTGAAAAAATAAGGTGCAATTATTTAAAAATTATAATTTTAAGTTTTTCTCGTGAAAAAAATTTAAAAATGTGTAAAAAAAATATTAAAAGACGTCTAAAAATGTTAAAATTTTACATAAAAAAGACAATTTTCAGAAGATTTTATTTAAAAAAATCGTAAATGTCAATTTAAAAAATGACAGTTGAAATTTGAAAATCGCTTTTTGCTAATTCAAATTTTAAAAAAACCAAAATTATAATGAAATATTCAATTAATTTTCAATTTTTTTAGTTTAAAATTCGAATATTAATTGAATATTTCAACATAATTTTCAATTTTTTTTATCTGAATTAGCAAGAAGCGATTTTCAAATTTTCAACCGTCATATTTTGAATTGACATTTACGATTTTTTTTTGTAAAATCTACTTAAAAATGTATAAAATTTGATTTTTTTTTAATATTTTTAGACGACTTTTAATATTTTTGTTTCACAAGAAAAACTAAAAATTAAATTTTTTCTAATCAAATAAATATTAAAAAAATTAAAAATTTTTTAATAGGATGAAATTTGAAAAACTTTTGAAATTTCTCCAGCCTATTTGTTAGTCATATTTGTTACTTAAAAAAAATAATTTCTAAAGAAAATCCATTAATTGTTAATAAATATAAATAAAAAGTTAAAGTAAGGGGAATTTCCTCTGAACATAAAAATAAATCAATCGTAATAATGTGCTACTGCCCCATAATTACTTCGCTATAATAATTTGTGTTTGGTCACTTGTTCAACTCACACAAAATGTGATTTAAGCGCGTGATTTCTGTTTATTATTTACATTCAAAATGACCATTATCGCTGCTTTGTCAACAAATTTATTGATTTCTCTCGGAGATTGATTGGGAAGCACGACGATTTATTTACAACTTGCATGTGATGCGATTGCAATGTCAGACATGTGAGTTGAAGATTGGGTCAGTCGACAAATATGGAGAGATAAGAATCATTTCCCTTTTTGCTGCTTATTTTCGTTTTAATGACTCAAGTATCGATTTAATACGAAGGAAAAGCATTAAAGGACAAACAAACAAACATTGAGTCGTCACGCTTACTAAATTTCCTATTACGGTGGCATATTAAGGGTCGTTCACTTCCCTTTCGCATCATGATTGTTAATATTTTCTGCTTGATTGACTTCACATAATGATATAAATAATAATAAGGTTTTGCATAAATTTCTATGAATAAAGGATCGATAATGGGGAGAAAAATAAATGAGCAAAGAGTGTAACTTATTTTTCGTTTGAAATGCTGAATTGGAGTTTAGTTGATGAATAGCTGAATAAAAGATGGAGCAATTTGAAGTTTTTATGGTTTTATAACGGAATAGCATTGAAGGTAAATTGTTTGAAAAATTATTAATTTAAAAAATTAAAAAAATAATAAAAATTTAAAAAAATAATTAATTAAATTTTAATTTAATTAATTTTTATTGCTAAAAAATTTTTTTCAAGCATTATAAAATTAATGAAAAAAATAATTTAAAAAAATAAAAAAAAAAATAAAAAAAAAATAATTAAAAAAAAATAAATAAATAAAAAAAATAATTAATAAGTTTAATTTTAATTTAATTAATTTTTATTGCTTAAAAAATTTTTTAAGTAAATATTATAAAATTAATAATTTATTTAATAAAAATACTTAATTAAAAAAATTAAAGAATTAAAAATTATATATTTTTTAAAAAATAAATATAAAAAAAAAAATAAAAATAAGATGAAAAAAAAGTAAAATTAAAAAAAGTGAAAATGAAGTTATCAAAACAAAATTAAAATTAAATAATTTTAAAATTACAAAAAAAAAATTTAAAATGTTTTAAAAAATTAAATAATTAATTAAAGTTACATTAAAATTAAACAAAAAACAATAGAAAAATTTAAATTAATTTTTAACTACAATAATAAACAATAATAATAATTTAGTTTCTTATTAAAAAAAAAATAAAATTTCAGTGAAAATTTTATTTAAAAAAATAAATAGCTAAGAAAATATTTTTAAATAAATAATTTTGATAAAAAAAAAATTATTTAAGATAAGAAAAAAATTAAAAAGATACAAATCGCAAAAAAAAGTTAGTTAAATACTATAATAGGTATTTTGTTTTATGGCTTCTAAAATATGAAAATTTTTGTCGTTAAAAGAAAAACTTCTTTATATTTTTTGAAAAAAAAAAAAAATAAATAAATATAATAAAATAAAAATTTAATATTTTTTTAAAAATATTAATTTTAAAAAAATATTACAATAAACATAAAAAGAAAAGTTTTTTAAAATTTTATTTTAATTATAATTTTTTTATAATTTTAATTTTTAAGTCCTTAACCTTCAAACAACCATTTTAAGAAAAATTTCTCTTCAAAAACATTTTGTTTAGAAAATATAAACTACAATTTTTTATGATTTAAATTACTTTTTATTATGTAATTCACGTTTACAGTCTTTGTCAACGCTTGCATTAATGTGTGAGAAATTACATAGGAATACTGCAAAAAAAATGTATAAAAATTTAATTACTTCCATTTTTGAACATGCATCAAGTTTTCATTTTTTTTTCATCTACATATCACAAGTTTATCTTTTATTTTATTTTTTTTTTGTTTGCATGTGTGTGCAACTAACGTGTTTTTTTAAATGTTCAATGCACCAACAGAGTCGCGCGCGCTATTAAATTAATAATGGAGTGTGGTAATGCTACTTGCTCGGCTAAAAAGAAAGTAGGAAGTCTGTCTTTTTTCTCATCTCGATTTTTTTTTAGCTTTGTTCCTCGTTGACGGCGATATCGTGATATTGGGGCACATATTCGTGCGCATTGGAGATGATGGGTTCGGAGCCAGCATGACCTGAATCGTGATGATGATGATGATGGGCGTGATGCTCTTCGCCGTGATTTTCCAAGGTTAAACCGTGTCCTTTGGCGTGTTCAGTTTCGGGATGCAAAATCTGCAGGATTTTTTTTTGGTAAGTTTTGAAAAAAAAAATTTTTTTTTTGACATTTAGCTTACCTTCAATTTGTGTTTGATGCCTCCAACTTCAACGGGATGCTTCAAAAATTGCTGATCTTCTTTCTTGACGTAAACAGGAACGGCATGGAAATGATGAAATTTGAAGCTTTGATGTGAGGTCGCGTGTTCGTGATCGACTTTGTGATGATGATGCGTTTCGGCGCCTTCTCCATCGTCGTGAATTACTCCAGCTAACGTTACTGTTGCACATATCGATAACAAAATCTAAGGTAAGAATTAATTTTTTTCATTATTTTTCCATAATTTTTTTTTAAATTTTATTTTAACATACAATTGACTTCATTTTTAATTTTTTTTTAAATTAATTTTGGTTTAAACTGTAATTTTTTTTTTCACTCTTGAAATTCACTTATCCACAAAACTTGCTTGAATGCAGTCAATACGGAATTCGCGAGAGACTTTATATGCGTTAAGTGCCCCTACCACTCGGTGTCTTGTCTACACTTGCATTATGCATTGAATTTGCTACACTTTTGCCATAATGAAGAAAAAAAATTGAAGAGAAAGAGATTACACGAATATACAATGCAAAAAAAAAATTAATGCAAAAAGAAACGTAAATTAGGTGAGACACAAAAATTGCATGAAAAAAAAATGTTACCTGCCGTCTCCATCGAATCCAAATTAGTCATGGTAATAAAAGGTGACAGATCATGTTAAAGATACTAACAAGCAAAGAAGTTACATAAGAAAATGCTATTTTGTATCTCTTTTTATTGTTATATGAGGCGTCAAAGCATTGTTTAATGGCAAAAAAATTAATGCAAGTGAGAGAGTAACAAGTTAATGATTTATAACATGATTTTAAATGTAATGAAAAGTAATTTTTCGTTTCTTTGTAATGATTTATTTCAGACACATTTATTGGGCATTTGTTGCAATTAAATATGTGGTTTGAGCAAAGTAGACACTTGTTTGACGTCATTTCGAAAAATTTTAACAAATAAGGAGGTAAATTGGAGAAAAACACCAAAGAAAGAAAAGATGAGAGATTACAATGTAACTAACTTGTTTGTTTTTTTTTCGTTTGAAGATTTGAAGCTCAACACTGAAAGGAGATTTTTGAACGAAAGTACAGGTATGAATATTTTAATAAGAAATTTTTGCAGTTTTATTATTTCTAAAATTTCAAAAATTTATTTTTTTAATTTTTAAGGCTTTAATGACAAATTGATATCTACTGATTTTTTGATCCAAAAAAGAATGATGTATGAACTTAAATCACCTGCTACAGGAACTTATTCCATAGAAACGAATTAACTTCTTTCGGAAGCTTTTTTGGCATTGATATTAATAAAATTATGGGAACTCAAAAATTTGCAAAACTGAAAGAATGACTTATTTAAAAAGTAAACTAGCGACAATATGAATCCAAAATAGCTCAAAAAGTAAAAATTCTATCATTTTCTGTCAAAATCCGTGATGATGCGTTTAAAGAAATCGATGTTCGTCGAAGTATGAAGAAATACAAGAAAACCAAGAAACAAGAAAAAATGACATTATGATCAATTCATACCTTAACAGGCTATGAAACTTCCAATATCGCCAACCCTTGCCAATTGTTATAAATTAAGATCTCCAGCGTGCACTTTATCAGTCGTCCATAACTCCGTCATCTATAAAGGTGTATTGATGTACAATGAAATGTCAGACGAAATTGTGATCGACCACTTAAATGTGAAAAACTTTAAGAACACGCTGAAAGACTATGTCAAATCGAAATTCTGATCAAACGAAAATATTCTATGAAGAAGATTGCCAGCATAATCTCGGGTGCAAAATTTACGTTCCACGATCGAAGTATACATATTTGAATCTCAAAGCAAAACAAATTACTCTATTGGAGCAAAAAAAAAAAATTAAAAAGAATGTGTACAAAATCTTCAAGAAAATTTTGATCACATTTCTCATCGCAGTGTACTCGATATTTAAACATCTATCTAAATGGCGACAAAAAATTATGAAAAACACATAAACACAAATACCGGTAATCATAAAGCAGGTCTTTAACATAATAATACTGAAATTAAAACCTGCTGCTTGTCTTGTCGGAAGTGCAAGCATTTCAGAAACGTGATACTTGTTCGCAAATTTATGCGATGAAGATAATCAAACACGTGATCTGAATTAACAGGCTAATTCACTTTTCATGTAAAAAAATTGACTTTCTTCAAAACCGATGAGAAAATCGCCCTTTTAATCGATATAAAATAAATGACGTCTCAATCCATAAAACGAAATTCAAACATCAAAAGACATTAAATAAACCGAGACATAAATGATGTAACAACAAGCTATAAGCTCTTATTAATGTCTTTATTTTAATATGGCAACATTACATCTCATATTTCGTCGAACACTTTAAAGCTACAAGTACACTGCTACGAAATTATTCAATTACTTACTATCATAAGCACGTGCTTAGCAGATATCAACGAACGTCATTTATCTTCGAGCGTCGCATGAAAAAAAAAGGAAAAGTGATTTTCATTCAAATTTACGCTAATTCTCCTTTGTAAAGTAACAATTATGTATTTATTTATGCATCTTGAGCGATGATGTGCATGTTTAAGTTTAATTTTTATTATTTTTGTTGTTATTGAAAAGATGTTCGCGCGCAAAAAAAAAGAGAGGGAAAGTGACAGCTAACTTGATTTTTATGCGCATTTCCAGTGCATTTTAATGATCGCTCGAGTTGTTTGAATGCAACTTGTAATTTATGACGATTTGATTTCATGGCTTAAAATTTTACCTAATTTTTTTTTATAAATGTTTGATGGAAAATTACACAAAATATTATTCGGTAAAATTTCGCGTGATTAAATTTGATTTTTTTTATTAAAAAAAAATGAAGTTTTGTTTAAATAAAAAATAAAAAATTGGAATTAATTTAAAAAAAATTAAATTTGGAGAAAAATATAAAATATTAAAATTAATTTAATTTTTAATAAATTTTTTTTTACATTAATATACATAAAAAATTATATTTTTAGATAAATAGAAGAAAAAAAATTGGAAAAAAAACAAATATTTAATTAAAATAATTTTTAATAAAATTAATTAAAAAAAAAAAAATAAATAAAATTAATAAAAATTATATTTTATTTTTAATAATTTTTTTTTTTTAAATAAAATATTTAAAATTAATAATAAAAAAAAAATTTTTTTTTTTTGTTAAAGTTTAACTTTATTTTTTACATTCTCATCTACATTAAATACAAGAAACGAGCACTAATTGCTTTAATCTTAACAAACTTTTTGTCTCTCTAATTTTTGGTTTTTTGATTTTTTAGTTGTTTTTTCCAACATTTTCTACGACAGTCATAACATAGTTGAGCTTAATTTGTACAAAAAAATAACAAATGAACACAAATTCTCAAACAATAAAAGCTCTAAATTTAAGCTCACGAATAAATAAAACGATAAAAAGTCAAAAAGTTTAAATTGCACTCTCAACTTTTTCTTGTTTTTGTAAAATTTTCTCTCTAAATTTAATAAAAACGATTAAAATTGTCATCCCTGATGTCGAGTATGGCTTTCCCGCGCAAAAGATGATTGTTTAGTGATCCAAAATCCGCATGTTACCCGAAACGATTTTATTTTCCAAGATGGCGCCTGGCGGGATATCAATACGATCGCCATGATTCGCGATAATAATTACAGTGCCGCGCAACGAAACGCCTCGCCCGAACGTTACGTCGCCCGATACCGTCAAGTGATCCAGCTCAATGATATCCGGGATGTTTGCGAAACGCGAAAGGAATTCCTTGACTTTGCTAAAGTGATTTTCGCCGAGTTTGACGAGTGGCGTCGTTGGGAACATGCGTTGCGGCGACATGATGAGCGATCCGTTTTGCAGGCTGTACAAGTTGGACATGACGAGCAAGAGATCGGAGCATTTTTTCACGGGCAAGAAACGATCACGTGGCACGTTGATGCCGATGGCGCCTTCGAAGCATTTCATTGCGGCACCGACGGCAGTTTCGAGTTGTACGACACGTAAGCCGCCTTCGAGCGTTTTGGGATTTACGATGATTTCCATGTTGAGACGACCTTCGCGCAAAATGCGCTCGATGGAGGTGAGTTTGGCCCAAATGTTGTTTGTGTTGAAGAATTTGAACGTTTTGACAGATTTGAAGTCGTCCACGTGCTCTGGCGGGACTTGTGCGATTTCAAGGAGGCGAAGTTTGTTCTCGTATTGGATTAAAGTACCGCCCTGAAAAAGAAAATTAAGGAAAAAAAATTATTAAATAGGTGAATTTTTTTAAATATTTAAAATAAATAAATAATTAAATTAAATAAATAAAAAAAAATAAAAAAAATAAAAAAAAAATAATAAAATAAAATAAAATAAAATTAAATTAAAAATATTTTTAAAAATAAATTAAAAATAAAAAAATAAATTAAATTAATTAATAATTTTTTTTTTTTTTTAATATTTTTTAAAATTTAATTTTATAAAATTTGTTTGAATAATTAAATAAAATTCAATTTAATTAATTCAATAAATATTATTTTGAAAATTATTAAAATTTTTTTAAGTTTTTATTTAGATAAATTTAAAAATAAATTTATTAAACAATTAATTAAATTAAATTAAAAGATTAAAATAAAATTAAAATTCAATTAAAAATTGAAATTAAATTTCTTACTAAATTAATAAAATAAAATTAAATAAATTTATTTTAATAAAATAATATTTTAAACATTCTAATTTAATTTCTTTTTATTTTTATTTTTATTTTTTTTATTTATTTTTTTTTATTTTTTTTAATTTATTTTATTTTTTTTTAATAAAATTTTTAATAATTTATTATTTTTTTAAATTAAAAAATATTTTTAAATGAAATTATTTATTTTTTTATGAAACTTTTTTCAACGATTGAAAATTTCAAACGTTTTATAAATGAACGTCACTTTTCTGTTCATTTCTTGCCAATGTCATTTAAATGTCAAAATCATAAAATTACACGTCAAAAACAAAATCAAGAAAATTTCTCGCATTTAAAATCACAAAAATACAAATTCCGCAAGGATTTCCTCACAAAAATGTTCACACTTTGGAACTTAATCGAGGCATCACTCCTTTGCCTGAATGCCGTTTGCGTTTTGCACGAAGAACGTTTTCTCGCCAAAATCGGATGGAGCTCAGTAAATCAAGTACAGGGATTCGGCGAACCTCCAACCATGAAAACGCAGTTGCTGAATCTCGTGCGATCCATCAGGACAGTTGCCAAAATCCCGTTACTCTTTCTCAATATAGTGGCGATTCTGTTCAAACTTCTTCTTGGGTGAAACAAATTTTTTTTTCTTGATAAGAGCCCGAGATTGAGTGTAATTTTAAGACGCGATGATAAGAATTTGTATTTTTTCAAATAAAATGTTAAGTTTTTTCGAAAAAGTGAATTTTTGAATTTACCTTGACGTCAGCGCGTGTCTTGTCTGTGACTTCCATGACGAATTCCAGCGGTTTGCCCGTCGCTTGTTCCTGAATGAGACGATTGAGGATGTTCAGGTCGACAGTAGCACCCAAGTTGTCGATGTTGGAGAGGAAACAATAATCACGTCCCTCGGAAATGAATTGGTTCAGGAGACCGGATTGTGCGAATGATTCGTAAAAGTCACCGTGACCTGGAGGATACCAACTGAAAACAGAGAATTTTGTTAGATTTTACAAGAAAATGAGTCGAAAATGTCAAAATTTATGCATTTTTAAAGAATTTTTTCTTAAAAAATATTTTTTTTTTATTTTTTGAATTTTTTTACGAAAATTTGATAAGAAAACATGAAATTCGACTTTCTGATAAATTTTTTTATAGATTTTTTTAAATTTTTAATTCTAAAATTAAATATTTTTTGAATATTTTTACAAAAAGTCAATCGAAAAACTTCAAAATTTTATAATTTGAGGGTTTTTAATAAAATTTTTATAAATTTTAATACAAAATATTCAGTAAAAAATTTAATTTCACTAAAAATTTATCAAAATATTTTACTGATTCGAAAATTTAATCTAATTTTTCAATTTTTAAAACTTTTTTGATAAAAATTTTTAAAGAAAGTTTAAAATTTGTTAAGAAATCTATAAATATATTGATGGTTTTGTAAATTTAAGCGATATTTCTTTAATTTTGATGATCGAAGTTTAAGTTAAATTACTAAAATTAACGAATTTTTTCTGTTAAAAAATTTTTTTTTTAAATTTTGACTAAAATCTGCCAAATTTCATGAAAATTTTTCGATTTTTTAAATTTTAATGAAATTTTGTTAAATAAAAATAATAATTTTAAGCAAAATTTTAGAAAATCTACAAAATCTCTCAATTTTTAAGACATGAAAAATCTTTTTTAACCAAAAAATCAAATTTTTTAAGACTCAAAAGACAATTAAAATCGATACTTACGCTTCCAAATACTTATCAACGTCGTAATCCTTCGCCACAGGCAGCAACGAGTCACGACTGATGCGCGGGAAGCAACTCTGATTGAATGTGTAGATCTTCACCTTGAATCCCTTGTACTTCCGGATGACTTTTTCCGTATCCTCGTCCGTATTGAAGGAATTCATCAACACGAGTGGCACATCGGCGTCATACTGTTTGTTCAAACTCTCAATTTGCTGCACCGTCAAATCGAGGAACGTCAAGTCGTTTCGCACGGGAATTACGGATTTGGGCCCGTGACATCCCATGGAGGTTCCGAGACCGCCATTCAGCTTGATGACAACCAATTTGTTCAGCATGTACTTGATGTCGCTGGCGGCAGGTGCGGTGAGTGTTTTGTAGTCGCGCACAGCGCCTTCGGGGAGTTTTTCGATTTTGTCCCATGATACGGAAGGACCGTCTTCTTGGAGGAAACGATTGAAGAGTTGCGCAAAACGGGAAGTTTCGTTGCGTAGCTCGTGTTTGCGATCGGGATCGTCGACGGTGTCTAGCAGATTGTCGAGCTCTTTTTCCAAGCGGATTTGCGCATCGCGTTTTGTTAGTTCGTGAAATTCGCGTGTTTCAGAGGGACCGCGTTGATGCCCGCTGCGAACCTGAAAAAAAAGAAAAAAAATAAATTATTAAAAATAATTCTAAAATAAATTTTCAAAAAAAAAAAAAAATAAAATAAAATAAAATTGAGGAACTAAAAATAAAAAATACTTTTTATTTATTTTTTTAATTATTAAAAAAAATTATTTTAATTATTAAAATTATTTAAATTTTAAAATAGTTTTTTAATTTAAAAAAATGATTAAATTAATTAATAATCATTTTCAATTTTTTTTTTAGATTTTTAGATTTTTTTTAAATTTTAGATTTTTTTCTGTTTTTATTTATTTATTTTTTTTTTAATATTTTTAAAATATTCTATATTGATTTTTTTCATTTTTTTCAAATTAAAATAAACTTAAAAAAAAATTAATTTTTTTTTTTAATTTTAAAAGCTACAATATAAATTTAAATAATATTAAAAAAAATAAAATGAAATTAATTTCAAAAATTTTTTCGAAAATAAATAAATTTATTAATTTAAAAATAAAAAAAAAATATTTAAATTAAAAATTTATTGAAAACCAAAATATTTTTATATTTTTGAGAATTTTTTTTTTATATTTTTAATTTTTCAAATATTTTTAAAAAACTATATTTTTCATATAAAAAAGGATAGTTTATTATTAAATTGCACGTAATTAACGACGTAACACGACAAATATTTACACGTTAATGTCACGTTTTGTGACTCGCGCCCCGAAAAAAAAACTTTTACTGATAAGATGAAAATGATTTCCTCTATAAAGCCCACAATAAAAGGTCAAAACAGCAAAATCATCGTAAATACCGCGCGCTCTGCCCATAAACAAACGTTGATTACGCAATTTTCGAGCAACTTAAAATAATTACTGTTTACGTCGAGCACAGTTTTTTAATCGTAATCGATCTCTTTCAATCACAATAATTGATCGTCTCGCCACAAAATCGCTCAAAATGACATTTTTTTGATTAAATCTTGCGGCGACGACATTTTTTCCCTGCAATTATCCAATTTTGGAGCGAAGGTCAAGTTCACCTCTAACAAGTTTAAATTGCTCGGCGGCGTTCCGTTCGACAAAATTTCCAACATTGCTTCCTCTGGCAACGACAATTTTCGACTTAATGAACTCCGCAGTTCCGATAAAACTTTCTAATGTGGGTCAAATGGGCGCGATAACGATAAAAAAAATCGTCGACTTCGATGGATGACTCGTTGAATTGTAATTTAATGGTTTGAACGATAAGAGTGCGTTTTACACGGCAAGACAAACGTGATATCAAGTGAATTGCTAAAACGATACTGACAAGTGTGTGGAATGATAAACTCGGGCGAGTAAGTAACGATCATATCTCAAGCGAATTTTTTTTTCATTTATTTATTTGCTTAATTCGTTTACGTTTCATGCGATTCGTCATAAAAATGCGTCGGAGCAACAAGTTGAAGAATAAAAAGGAGAATTTTTAATTTCCGATTGTTTTTATTTATTTTTTTTTCAGTTTGTTATTGAAGTTTTTTTTTTATTTTTTGTAGTAAACAATTGGCAGCTGAGAAGAATTGCAAGTAATTGTTGACTTAATGTTTGTGAAGTACATTAATGAGTTGCATCTTATAGAGGAGCTTCAAAATATTTTTTTTAATTTATAAAAAAAAAATAATAATTTTTAATTTTATGAAATGAAAAATTAAAATTTATTAAAATTTTTAATTAATTTTAAAATTTAATAAATTAATTTAAAAGTTACTTTAAAAATAATTTTTATTTCAAATTTTTAATATTTTTGGATATTTTTATTTTTGAAATGAAAATTAAAATAAGTTTAAAATTTGAAAATAATTTTAAAAAGTAATAAAAAAAAATTAAAATTAACTATTTATCATTCTAAAAATTTTTATGTAAGAATTGTTAGTTTAATGCTTTATTTAAAAAAAAAATAATTTCATTTTTTTTTTGCCAAAATAATAATTTTTTGAAGTTTTTTAATTACTCAAAACCAACTTAAAACTGAAAAATTTTTAATTTAATTAAATTAAAAAAATATTTCAAAAAATAAAAGTAATTCAATTTTTTTTTTCAAAAAAAAAATATTTTTTTACATTTTTTATGATTAAAAATTAATTTTACTTTTTTTAAAGAATCTTGAGTCTCATTTTTTTCATAAAATTTTATTTTTTTTACAATTTATTAATTTTTTTAAAATAATTTTTAATACAAAAAAAAAAAAATATTTTTTTAAGATGAATCTTAAGTTCCATTTTTTTTTTGAAATTTGAATTTCCTAAATTTTATAAAATTTAAATATTTTTAATTTTAATTCAAAATTTATTTATATTTTAAATTTAAATATTTCAAATAATTTTATATTTTTTTTTTGAATTTCTTAATTTTTAAAAAAAATTTTGACTATAAAGATTTTAAATAATTTTTTTTACAAATTTTAAATACCTAAATGCCAAAAAATAAAAAAAAATATGCGGAAGTGTTTAAAAATTAGTACTTTAATCTCAAAACATTCAGATTTTATTTAACAAAAAATCACATAAAACGCTTAAAAATGCGTTTGTTCGCTTGTTATTTTTTATTTACATTGCATAACAAAGACACAAAAAAAATGCAACAATTACTCCAAAACGTAATGTTTAAACCAGATTCACTTCTAAACGACCTCTGTTACGTCGTCTTTTTTGTATTTTTATGATTAATGTTCTAATCAGATAATTACAAACTCGCACGAGTTTGAACTTGTACATTTTTTGATGATAAGATTCGACGCCAAAAATTCAATTAAACTTTGAAATATTTTTTTTTTTAAATTTTAAATGCACTTTTTCACACAATTTTTGCTTCTTTTAAGGCAACCAAAGGTCATTCGAGCCCATTTTGAATTGTTTGATCAACTGTTTGCAACTCTGACGTGTTTCAAAATTGTCTGAAATAGCTTAAAAACTTACACATGCTTTTAAAAGAGCCGCTGAACTAGTCATTTTTTTATTTTTTTAAAAAATTATTTTAGCGTTAAAATTAATTTTTTTTTCAAAAAATATTCAAAGCTCGCGAAAGCAGGAAAAAAAGAGGAAAATAGAAGTTTAGATCAAGTTAATACGAGAAACACCGAGAAACTGAATCTTTACAGAAATCATTTTTCGAGCTCGTATCATTTTGTGTTTATTTATATTTTAATACATGCACGCACACTGACAGATGAGGTACATAAAGTTTTTAATTGAGCTTCTTTATTTTTTTTTTCAGAAGTTTTATACGTATTTTTGTCGTTTGAATTTGTTCAGTTGTGTGACGGAACTGTTATCAGTTAAGTCAGTCGTAAAGCTCTTTATCATCGTGAGTCGCCAGAGTTGCGTATGTATTGACGGATTTCTTATTTTTGTTATTGTTTTGATAATTTTTCACAGCTCTGTGGTTAATTCAAAATTTAAATTGATTTTTTTATTTGAATTTCATTAAAATATGGCCATAAATTTATTTTAAAAATTAGATTTTTATTGATTTGATTTGTAAAAATATTTTTAAATTTTATTTATTAATTTTAATTAATTTATTTTGCCATTATTTTTATTTTTTTTAAATTTTTATTTTTTTTAGCTAACCTGATATCAAATTTGCTTAAAATTTCCGAAAATCTAAGAAATTTTTTAAAATTATAAAAATGTCAATTCAAAAAATAACCGTTGAAATTTGAAAATCGCATTTTTCTAATTCAAAATAATAATTTAATTTTTTTTAGTTAAATAAATATTTTTTTAGATAAAATTTTTAAAAAGAATTTGTCAAAAATTGTTTCTTGTTTAAAAAAAAATAATTTAAATTTAAAACAAGAAAAAAAAACCATAAATGATCTCACAAGCAATAAAAAAAGAACGTTGAACTTAATTTTTTTATGGCAGAATTTCTTTTATTGCTGATTAGAAGGCACGGCAATTGACGTAAAAATTAAAAAAAATCTAAAAAAAATTTCTTAATTATTTTCGTAATAATAAAAAATTAAGAAATTAAATTAATTTTTTTTATTTTATTTTTTTTATTTTTTTTTTATTTTTTTTTTTTTTTTTTTTTTTTTTTTATTTTATTTAATTTTAAATTATTTAATCGAAGAAAAAATTTGGTTGAAAATTTGACAATAAAATATTTTCAAAAACATTTTTTATTTTAAAAAATTGTAAGAGAAAATCCGAAAAATTTTCGCAAAAATGAAAATTTTTTCATGTACTCGATAAAAAAGTTAGAGGCTTGTCACTACGTCACAGCAGTAATATCACTCGTCAACAACAACGATAAATATGACCTTGACACAGAGAACGAGAGCGAAATTTGTACGTAAGTAATTCGCAAGTCGATAAACAAACTCACAAAAAAAATAAATAAATTGTCACACGTGTGATCGAATTTCAACAAATTTTGTGTGTTTGCAATTTATGTATTGAAAAATCATCGAAAATAGAAACAGCATGAAACGCCGGCTTTTCGTTTGACATTTGATGAAAATCTTTCACACGCACTGATTTTGTGTTGATTATGCAATATTCGTGCGAGTTCTGCTTGGCAAGAAATTGATTAAGAATTTTTTAATTTTTTTCTTTTAATTTTTTCATGAGTTAAATAGTGTTAAGTTGAAAAAAATTTAAACAGAAAAAATTCTACAAAAACATTTTTTTGAAAGTTAACTACGAATATCGGAGAAGGGCAGTTCAAGGGCATTTTTTCAAGTAAATTTAACATTTTATCTTTTTTTAAATAAGAATTTTTTGATTCTTACCTTTTTCTCTGGAACTCCAAGCATTTTTCTGTTATTTCTGTCGATATTCCGTAATTTAAATTTTTTAAAATATTTTTTTCTTATCAGAAATTCTTTGGATAAAGAGTCAACAATAACACCTTGAGAGACGACTTTGAGAACAAAAACACTTTTGGTTGAATATTTACACAAAACCGACACTTGACAATTTATACAAGCAAAAAAAAAAGACTTGAGCGCATTTTTTATTTATTATTGAATTTACTGATTTTTTTAAATTAAAATATTTTTACCTTTTCCAAAGAAAATTTTAAAATTTTTTATAATTTATTGAATGTTAAATTTTAGTGTTTAAAAATAAAAAAAAGTTAAAAAAATATTTTTTTTTAAAATTTAATAAAATTTAACAAGGTTCAAGCCTCTCATATTTATTTTTTTTATTTTTCCATTTTTTTTTTGAAAAATTAAATAAAAAAATAATTAAATATTTTTTTTATTGTTTGAATTTTTATTTTTTGGAAAATTAAATTAAAAATCATTTGAAAATAATTTAATAAATTTTTTATTGCATTATTTTTTTTTTTGAAAAATAAAATTAAAAAATGTTGAAAAATAAATGAGAAATATAAATAATTAATTATTTTTAATTAATTTTTAAATAATTAATTTTAATTATGTAATTTATTTTTTTATTGCTTTAATTTTTATTTTTTAAAAATTTTATTTTTTAAGAAATGGTTAAAAAAAAATAATTGAATTTTTTTTTTGTTTCATTAATTTAAAAAATTAATTTAAAATAAAAAAAAACAAATAAACAATTATTTAAAGTTCAAAAAAAAATATTTAAATTTACGAATTATTTAATATTGATTAAAAAATTAAATTTCAATATACAGACAGACAAAATTCTCACAAAACCCAAATTTTCCATTGAATGCACTTGAAGTAAACAGCTGACATTGACGCTTTGACGTTTCAGAGGAGAAGACTGGTAGCATACGTCATTGCTTCAATTGATAAAAGCATCAAAATTCCGCACAAAATCTCATTTTAAGACTTTTTCCATTAATTTTAATTATTTTTAAGATGAAAACTTACATAATTCTTCTCGTATTAGCGATCGCTGTGCCAATTTACTCAAAAAAAGCTCAAGAAAAACCAAAATGGGCTCAAAAAGGTAAAAAATTCCGCTTCTCTTTCCAAAAAACAGCTAATTAAGCACTTTTTTTTATGAATTTCCAGATATCCGAGACTTTACAGATGCCGATATGGAACGCCTGCTCGACCAATGGGAGGAAGATGAAGAACCTCTGCCCGAAGACGAGCTCCCAGAATATCTGAGAAAGCCGGCTCCCATCAATTTCGAGGGTTTGGACATGTCTAATCCGGAAAATATGCTGAAAATGTCAAAAAAAGGAAAAACTTTGATGACTTTTGTCATGGTTTCGGGCAATCCGACGAAGGAAGAGAGCGAAACGATAACTTCGTTGTGGCAAACGAGCTTGCGGAACAATCATTTAATCGCCGAACGGTACATGGTCGACGATAATCGGGCGATTTTCATGTTTGCCGACGGAAGTCAAGCATGGGAGGCGAAAGATTTCCTCGTGGAACAGGAAAGATGTGAAAGTGTCACGATCGAGAACAAAGTTTACAACGGAAAATTCAGCGGAAAAAAGGACGAACTGTAATAAAAGTCGCAAAAAATGCTTTTTAACGTCGACTAAATTTAATTTCTACGATCTACGGGTGTTAGTACCAATAAGTTTTGGCAGGCACACGTTCCTCTTCGATGCCATTTTCGCGCATAATTGACATCTCGAACGTTTCGAGGCGCGGTTCGAACGTAACTTTTGTCACGACATCGGCTTTCGTGTCTTTTTCGCGTTCCTTGTAAAGCCTTTTGTCCTTGTAATCTATCGTTTCCTTGCTCGCTTCAGGAATTGGGATGACTCTGCCAGTTCTCGTCGAGACACGAACCTTTTCTCCTTCCTCCGTGTAACGCCATTCAATTTCAGTTGCCGCTAAATCGCTCGGATCCACGAGTTTTACTTGATTTGTCACCAACAAAGGCGCCTCTTGACGAATTATGACGCCCGGAAAGTCACCTTTCTTCCCGACGCGCTTAAAATGCGTGTTTAAGCCCTCGACAATGACCCAATTTCGTTCCGCGATGATTTGCGAGACAATTCCCTGCTTGCCTTTGTCACGTCCCACGAGCACTTCGACACGATCGCCACGGAAAATGTTCCATTCGGCAATTGGCTCGACGAAAACCTTCTTGCGGAGCGATCCGGCGAGATTGGCTTGCTGAAATTGCGCTGTCCAGGGACGTTCTGTGGTGAAACGGAACTTTTTTCGCTTGATTACGGCTTGTGTGTAGCGAGGATCCTTCGGTGTGCGGTAATAAACTTGCTCCATAGCCTAAAATTTTGGTTTTGTCTCGTAAAATGCATGAAAAATTAATGTTTCGAAGAAAAACTCACCCTTTCGACATATTCGTCGGGTAAATTGGAGTATTGTGTGGATAAACGCGAGAAGCGTTGCAGTAAACGAGCTCCGAGTCTCATGGCAAAAACAAATTAAAGCACAATTTTCGCCCAAAAATAAAAATTTTGACGAGAATTGTGGCTTTTAAGTTCGCAATTTGCTGATTCAACATTGAGACGAATGAAATTGATAAATCCCAGCATACAAAAAATATTTTGTATCGCCCCCAGTTTGCATTTTAATGCGATTTTTGTAACGATTTTTGCGCAAACACGAGAAATTCCCATAAAATTTGCAAAAAGTTGCCATTTTTACGTTTTTTCTCGACAATTTTAGACGAAAACCCAACAGGTAACTTTGCTAATTCCGATTTTTATGAAAATTTTTCCCTCAATTCAGCAAACCATGAGATAAATGTCAAAAAAATCTCGTTCCAGAAACTTTATGGAACCACCGACCGGCGATAGTTTTATGAAAAACGAACACAAACGTAAAGTTCCGTCGTACATTCAGCCACGAGATCCCTCCATTGATCGTCGTTATCGTCCCTGTCCCAAGCGTCAAGTCAATCTGGAGCGCGTAATACAAGAAGAAGAGCTCAACGGGCTCGATATCGATCTCACTGAAGACGAAGAAGATGAAAAATGCAGCTCGGAGGAGAACAAAGTTGCGGTTTATTTGCGACTTCGCCCGCATCCGCAAACAGATCGTGCGAAATATCACGTGCGGGAAAATGATTTTGTCGTTGTGGGCGAAGAAGGGGGCACCGCAAAGCGAGAATTGACGGAGAAGCACTATTCGTTCAGTAAAATATTCGGAAATGCAGTGAGTCAGAGTGAAATTTACGAAAATTGTATTCGGGCGCACTTGAATGATGTCACAACGGATGTTGGAGCTACTTTTTTGACGTGAGTTTTTGATTTTTTAACTTTTTCAAGGTTTAATTTTTCAATTTTCATAATCAAAGACAAAAATGACATTTTTTACAAAAAATTTTAAAAATATTTAATTTTTATAAAAAAAAAAATCAAAATTAAAATATCTTCAAAATTTTTTTTTTATAAAATTTTATTTTAATTTTTTTTTATAAAATTTTCTTTTAATTTTTTTTTATAAAATTTTATTTTAATTTTTTTTTATAAAATTTTATTTTAATTTTTTTTTATAAATTTTTTTTTTAATTATTTTTTTTTTAAATTTCTTAAAATATTGAAATTATAAAAAAATAATTTTCGTGCAATTGATAAAAAGATTGAAAAAAATGAAAAAAAAAAAATGAAAAGTTAAATTATGAAATGTTATGATGATGTTATGATTATGAAAATTCTGAAAATTGTTGAAAATGTCATTTTGTATGAAAAAGTATTTCAAAACTTTTTTTTTATTCTTTTGAAAAAAATGTTTTGGGACAAAAAACTCGGAAAAAAATTTGAACGGCCTAAATATGCATTCTAAAGTTCATTTCCATTGATATCTGATCGATTTTTGATCCAATAAAAAAAAGTACGATTTTATCATATGAGGAGCAAAAATCGTACTTTTTTTCTCCAGTCACTTTTCAACCAATTTTTGATGGGTTTCAAAGCTAAAATTTAATAAATATTCATTCTAAAGTTGATTTTCATTGATATCTGATCGATTTTTGATCCAATAAAAAAAAGTACGATTTTATCATATGAGGAGCAAAAATCGTACTTTTTTTCTCAAGTCAATTTTCAACCAACTTTTGATGGGTTTCAAAGCTAAAATTTAATAAACATTCATTCTAAAGTTGATTTTCATTGATATCTGATCGATTTTTGATCAAATAAAAAAAAGTACGATTTTATCATATGAGGAGCAAAAATCGTACTTTTTTTCTCAAGTCAATTTTCAACCAACTTTTGATGGGTTTCAAAGCTAAAATTTAATAAATATTCATTCTAAAGTTGATTTTCATTGATATCTGATCGATTTTTGATCAAATAAAAAAAAGTACGATTTTATCATATGAGGAGCAAAAATCGTACTTTTTTTCTCAAGTCAATTTTCAACCAACTTTTGATGGGTTTCAAAGCTAAAATTTAATAAATATTCATTCTAAAGTTCATTTTCGTTGATATCTGATCGATTTTTGATCCAATAAAAAAGCGATTTTTGTTGATCGATTTTTGATCAAATAAAAAAAAGTACGATATTATCATATGAGGAGCAAAAATCGTACTTTTTTTCTCAAGTCAATTTTCAACCAACTTTTGATGGGTTTCAAAGCTAAAATTAATAAATATTCATTCTAAAGTTGATTTTCATTGATATCTGATCGATTTTTGATCAAATAAAAAAAAGTACGATTTTATCATATGAGGAGCAAAAATCGTACTTTTTTTCTCAAGTCAATTTTCAACCAACTTTTGATGGGTTTCAAAGCTAAAAGTTAATAAATATTCATTCTAAAGTTGATTTTCATTGATATCTGATCAATTTTTGAAGAAATAAAAAAAAGTACGATTTTATCATATGAGGAGCAAAAATCGTACTTTTTTTCTCAAGTCAAGTTTCAACCAACTTTTGATGGGATTTCAAAGCTAAAAAATAATATTAAATTAATTAATCAATTCTTAACTTAAATAAAAAAAAAAATTTGAAATGGAAAATCAATTAAAAATAAAAAAAAAATTAAATAAATATAAGTATAGAAAAATCGACAAAAATTGAGAAAAGTAAAAAAAAATTAATTTCTTTTTGTGAAAAATTAAAATCATAATAATTTAAAAAAAAACAAAAATTCCATTAAAATTATTTTTTTCTTTTTTTATTTTTCAGTTACGGCACTTCGGGTTCAGGCAAAACCTTCACCCTCTTAGGATCCGACAACGATCCCGGCATTGTCGCACGTAGCATCGAGCAAATTTTCACGCAATACGGTCGCTACATCTCCGATTTTCCCATGATCAAAGTCGATCGTCGTATCGACCAAGTTTCCATGCTAACGGATGACGCTGCGCAAAACGAAGTTGCCATCACGGAATTCATCAAGGGTCAAGTCGACAACGTTTCGCCCCGAAATTACCAGAATCTCTACGAAATTATACAAAAAGCGCATCTTTTCGAGGAAACGCAAGATCCGAGCATCGCCTCCATCAACGTTTGGGTCTCGTACGTCGAAATTTACAACGAAAAAGTGCGCGATTTACTGGATGTCGACGAAACACAGGCGAATCTCCAAATTATCTCGAATGACGGCGAATCCTTCATCAAGAACGTGCAATGGGTATTCGCGCCAAATGCCGAAACGTGTCACGCCATCATGGAATTCGGATCGCTTCGTGCGAGTTACGGACAAACGGCGATTAACGATTGCTCGAGTCGATCTCACAGCGTTTTTTACATCAATGTCGTGACGATTACGAAGCAAAATGAAGTTTCGTACGCGAATTATAAATTTTGCGATTTAGCGGGCAGCGAACGAGTGAAAAAAGCTGAGACGCAAGGAGGGCGCTTGAAAGAAACGCAAAAAATTAACACGTCTCTGATGACTCTCGGAAGATGCCTGAGTGCCGTGCATGCGAACCAAAAAGCAAAACGCATCGTCGAAGTTGTGCCAGTTCGCGATTCAAAGCTCACACTGTTGATTCAAGCAGCACTTACGGCACGCGAACGCTTAACAATGATCGTCAATTTGCTCCCGATCACGGAATATTACGACGAAAATATGAACGTTCTCGCATTTTCCTCCATCGCCAAGCAGATTCACGTCCGGAAACCCGAAACGCGCATGGCTAAGAGACAATCGATGCGTTTCTCGTATTCGATAAATGCATTTACGAGTCCCACACGGCACAAAGTTGACCATGTCGAGTGCGAATTGGAACGAGAACGGTAAGAAATTCACTGCAAAAATTAATTTTTACAAAAAAATTAATTAAAAATATTTTTTTTTAGTTTAAACGACGAAATTGCACATCTCCAAGAGGAATTAAACCTCGCCAATGCTCGTCTCTTCACGCAAGAAATGGATATTCGCAACTCGATCGTTCAAAATTATGAAGAACTGTTGAAAAAACGTGACATCGAGAACAAACGGAAAATCGAAAGTGCAAAGGAAGCAGTTTCTCGCCCGTTTGAGGCTCGAGTGAATATGTTGAAGCGCAAAATAGTCAATTATGAGGAAGATATCGAAGAATTGACCGACAAATACGAAGATCTGGAAGAAAAATATCAAAAATTAAAGAAATGGGCTTTAAAAAACGGGCTTGAAAATGGGGAGGCAAAAGCTATTTGTAAAGAAGAAGAAGTCGAAGAAATTTTGTAAAAATTCTTTAATAAACTTGTAGATTTTGTTAAGTTTTGTAATGTATTTTTAGGAGTTTTTTATTGATCTTATTTGATCGAGGGAGGATTAAAATTCGTCAAAAATCGGCCCAATATGAACAGAAATCATCTTTAGAATGAATTTTAATTTTTTTCATTAATTTTTAATTAGGCCGCTCCAAATTTCCCCATGATCCATTTGAAAAGCCAATCCAATGGGACATTCCAATCCAAACTGTGTCAAAAACTGTATCAAAGCAATTTTTGTCAAATCTTGCTCCAAATGGATAAAAATTTGTCAGAGGGCTCTAATTTATCATTTTTAATTATTTTATAACTCAAAACTGCCAAAAAATTGAAACTGAAAAAAAATTTTTTCTTTGACATAGTTTTGTTTTAAAAACTAAATCAAGAGCAAAAAAACTGTGTCAAAGCAACTCTTGCTGTCAAAAATTTGTCAGAGGGCTTGTTTATCATTTTAAAGCATTTTATAACTCAAAACTGTCAAATCTTGCTCCAAATGGATAAAAATTTGTCAGAGGGCTCTAATTTATCATTTTTAATCATTTTATAACTCAAAACTGCCAAAAAATTGAAACTGAAAAAAAATTTTTTCTTTGACATAGTTTTGTTTTAAAAACTAAATCAAGAGCAAAAAAAAACCGCGTCAAAAACTGTGTCAAAGCAATTTTTGTCAAATCTTGCTCCAAATGGATAAAAATTTGTCAGAGGGCTCTAATTTATCATTTTTAATCATTTTATAACTCAAAACTGCCAAAAAATTGAAACTGAAAAAAAATTTTTTCTTTGACATAGTTTTGTTTTAAAAACTAAATCAAGAGCAAAAAAAACTGTGTCAAAAACTGTGTCAAAGCAATTTTTGTCAAATCTTGCTCCAAATGGATAAAAATTTGTCAGAGGGCTCTAATTTATCATTTTTAATCATTTTATAACTCAAAACTGCCAAAAAATTGAAACTGAAAAAAAATTTTTTGCTTTGACATTTTTTTGATTTGAAAAAACTAAATCAAGAGTAAAAAAAATTGTGTCAAAAACTAAATGTCAAAGCAATGTGTCAAAGCAATTTTTGTCAAATCTTGCTCCAAATGGATAAAAATTTGTCAGAGGGCTCTAGTTTATCATTTTTAATCATTTTATAACTCAAAACTGCCAAAAAATTGAAACCGAAAAAAAAATTTCCTTTGACACAGTTTTGTTTTAAAAACTAAATCAAGAGCAAAAAAACTGTGTCAAAAACTGTGTCAAAGCAATTTTTGTCAAATCTTGCTCCAAATGGATAAAAATTTGTCAGAGGGCTCTAATTTATCATTTTAAATCATTTTATAACTCAAAACTGCCAAAAAATTGAAACTGAAAAAAAAAATTTTCCTTTGACATAGTTTTGTTTTAAAAACTAAATCAAGAGCAAAAAAACTGTGTCAAAAACTGTGTCAAAGCAATTTTTGTCAAATCTTGCTCCAAATGGATAAAAATTTGTCAGAGGGCTCTAATTTATCATTTTTAATCATTTTATAACTCAAAACTGCCAAAAAATTGAAACTGAAAAAAATTTTTTTCTTTGACACAGTTTTGATTTTAAAACTAAATCAAGAGCTAAAAAACTGTGTCAAAAACTGTGTCAAAGCCATTTTTGTCAAATCTTGCTCCAAATGGATAAAAATTTGTCAGAGGGCTCTAATTTATCATTTTTAATCATTTTATAACTCAAAACTGCCAAAAAATTGAAACTGAAAAAATTTTTTTATTTTGACACAGTTTTGACACAGTTTTGATTTGAAAACTAAATCAAGAGCAAAAATGTGTCAAAAACTATGTCAAAAACTGTGTCAAAGCAATTTTTGTCAAATCTTGCTCCAAATGGATAAAAATTTGTCAGAGGGCTCTAATTTATCATTTTTAATCATTTTATAACTCAAAACTGCCAAAAAATTGAAACTGAAAAAAAATGTTTTTCTTTGACATAGTTTTGTTTTAAAAACTAAATCAAGAGCAAAAAAACTGTGTCAAAGCCATTTTTGTCAAATCTTGCACTAAATGGATAAAAATTTGTCAGAGGGCTCTAATTTATCATTTTTAATCATTTTATAACTCAAAACTGCCAAAAAATAGAAACTGAAAATTTTTTTTTCTTTGACATAGTTTTGTTTTAAAAACTAAATCAAGAGCAAAAAAACTGTGTCAAAAACTGTGTCAAAGCAATTTTTGTCAAATCTTGCTCCAAATGGATTGAAATTTGTCAGAGGGCTCTAATTTATCATTTTTAATCATTTTATTACTCAAAACTGCCAAAAAATTGAAACTAAAAAATTTTTTTTTGACATAGTTTTGTTTTAAAAACTAAATCAAGAGCAAAAAAAACTGTGTCAAAAACTGTGTCAAAGCTATTTTTGTCAAATCTTGCTCCAAATGGATAAAAATTTGTCAGAGGGCTCTAATTTATCATTTTTAATCATTTTATAACTCAAAACTGCCAAAAAATTGAAACTGAAAAAAAATTTTTTCTTTGACATAGTTTTGTTTTAAAAACTAAATCAAGAGCTAAAAAACTGTGTCAAAAACTGTGTCAAAGCAATTTTTGTCAAATCTTGCTCCAAATGGATAAAAATTTGTCAGAGGGCTTTAAGTTATCATTTTTAATCATTTTATAACTCAAAACTGCCAAAAAATTGAAACTGAAAAAAAATTTTTTCTTTGACACAGTTTTGTTTTAAAAACTAAATCAAGAGCAAAAAAACTGTGTCAAAAACTGTGTCAAAGCAATTTTTGTCAAATCTTGCTCCAAATGGATAAAAATTTGTCAGAGGGCTCTAATTTATCATTTTTAATCATTTTATAACTCAAAACTGCCAAAAAATTGAAACTGAAAAAAAATTTTTTCTTTGACACAGTTTTGTTTTAAAAACTAAATCAAGAGCTAAAAAACTGTGTCAAAAACTGTGTCAAAGCAATTTTTGTCAAATCTTGCTCCAAATGGATAAAAATTTGTCAGAGGGCTCTAATTTATCATTTTTAATCATTTTATAACTCAAAACTGCCAAAAAATTGAAACTGAAAAAAAAAATTTTTTCTTTGACACAGTTTTTATTTGAAAACTAAATCAAGAGCAAAAAAACTGTGTCAAAAACTGTGTCAAAGCCATTTTGAAAACTTTTTTAGATTAGATTATTTTTTTAGAAAAATTTTTCAAAATAATTTTTGGAAAAGAAAAATTAAGTCAAAACGCTAATTTTATAACAATATCATAGAAAATAACTCAAAATTGAACAATTTTATTACTTTTCCATACTAAGTAGCACTAAAAACGAAAATCTACTTAAAATTTCTATATCCCCCATCCCCCATGGATTTTTTTTCAAGCGAAAACAGAAAATATGCGAAACAGAAAACGGTTTTGGAACACGCTTAATGATCAAAAATTGTTAAAATTTTGTCATTTTGTATGAAAAAGTATTTCAAAACTTTTTTTTTATTTTGCCCCCCCCCCATTTTAAAAAAAGTTATTTATGACAAAAACATCGAAAAAAATTTGGAATGGCCTTAATTTTTAATCAAGTCAATTTTAGGCTTAAAATTGATTAAAAATTGAAAATCCATCGAATATGAATACATTTCTAATTTTAAAAATTTTTAATTTTTTTTAGCTTTTTGAAATTTTAATTTAAAAGACATTTTTTGCACCATCATAAATTTTATTTCTCTCAATAAAACAGTCCAAATATAACTCTAAGAAGTGCTTAAAACTAATAAAAATTACAATTAATGTTTAAAGTACACAATCTTTCACAAAAAATTTCAACAAAATTTACAAAACATTTAAATATATTTTAAAATTTTAAATTAATTAACCTTTTTCGACATGCTCTGTCTATTGTGCTCTCCATATTTAGGTAAAAATGTAACAATTTCTAAATTTATTTTTTTTTCTAATTATTTTCCAGGCCCTTGAATTTATTTATTTTGTTTTTCTAAATACTGGCTTGCTATTTAAATTAGTTGCTCGTCGTCGGAAATTGTGGCTTACGAAGAAATTTCTTAATCTAGGAACGGAATGATATCATTTTCGCCTTTCGGAATTATTTAAAACTATTTTTTCAACGATTGGTAGTACTCTGAGAGAATTTTCCACGCTTTTGGTTCCATGAAGCCAGTTGGCGGAAGTTCTCCGTTGCGGGCGAATCCGCGCATTTTTGTGCCTGATATAAATTCAAAGTCTTCCTTGCGACTCGGTTCGAAGAACGCCATGCGAGATGCCTTTTTGTCGTATGCTGCGACGCGGAATGGGATGATCTAAAAGAAAATTTGATTAAATTTCCCGAAATTTCTTTAAAAAAAATAATTTTTTACCTCCAAACTATCCAATCCCGGTGCCATGGAAAGAACTTTCGCGCCATGCGTGTCTTCATACAAATTTCCATCGGGATAAAGTGACTTGTCGGGATGCGGCATTCCCGCGGGATCTCGTCCCACAATGTAGAAATTCGCTCCGGCATTCATGCGGGCTTTTGCGTGCCATTGCACCTCCGTCGGACCCGCATACATCATTGGCGACGGGAAAATTGCGAGCAAAGTTGTCTCGCGATCCAGAACGCCCGCATCCAAAACTGCTTGATGTTGCGCCATGCGAACCGGCAACGGGACGTCGTCGTCTTTGGTCCATCCGCCGAGCGGGTGAAGCAACAAAACGGGATTTTGGAAGCCGCGTTCGAGCAATTGACGACGACAATCCTGCATGAGGAGCGCGTGCCCGTTGTGGATTGGATTGCGAAGCTGGAATGCGAAGACGGCATCGGCTTTCATGGCTTTCAGTCGGAAACGGATTTCGTTTGGCGTCAAACGGTAGTTGTCGAGACCGTCATTGTATCGCACACGATCGAGCACTTCCAAGTCGCCGCCCACGAGAAAAGCACCTGATTCGTGAATCATCTGGAAAATTACAGAGAAACGGTTTTGAGTGAGTTTGTTTGCATTTCCTGATAAAATTAATTGCAATTTTTAAGAATGATTTTGAGATAAGATATCATGATAAGGCAATTTTAAGACCTTTTTTTTCAATTTTAAATTAAATAGAATTTAATTTCAAAATAAATAATTTAAATTTTAACTTGAATTAAATAATTAACTTGATTTTTTATAAATAAAATGTATTTGTTTTTTAATTTAAAAAAGAAAAAAATTAATTAGGTAATTTTTCAATTTTTTAAGAAAAAATTTTGCAAAATAATTATTTTTTAAAAATAAAGTTAAAATTTATAAAAATATTTTTTTATTATTTTAATTTAAATTAATTAATTAATAAAAAAATATTTTTTTTTTGTAAAAATTAAAAAAATTATTTTTTTTTAGTTTTTTAAGTCGAAATTTATAAAAATATTTATTTTTACTATTTTAATTTTAATTAATTAATTGTTAAAATAATAAAAAAAATGTTTTTTTGTAAAAATGAAAAAAATAATTTTTTTTAATTTTTAAAGTCAAAACTTTACAAAATAATTATTTTTTAAAAATAAAATTAAAGTCAAAATTTATAAAAATAATTTTTTGATTATTTTAATTTAAATTAATAATTAATTAATGAAATAATAAAAAAATATATTTTTTTTTGTAACAATTAAAAAATTATTTTTTTTTAATTTTTTAGTCAAAATATTTTTTTTTATTTTTTTAATTTAAATTAAATAATTAATTAATGAATTAATAAAAAAAAAAAATTTTTTTTTAAATTTTAAAAAATAATATTTTTTTAATTTTTTTTAGTCAAAATTAAAAAATTTAAAAAATATTAAAAATTAATTAAAAAAATAATTTAAATATTATTTTTGCAAAAATAAAAATAATTTTTTTTGAAAAAATTGAGCCAAATGATATTTTTATCAATTTAATTTTAATTTAATTTTAATTAAAAATTAATTAATTGAACAAATTTCCTAACACGAAGATTAATTTTTAAAAATATTTTATTTTTAATTTAAAAAAAAAATTTAGCTTAAAACTCACCTTGATATAAGGATGATTTCCGTTATTTGTGCCAAATTGTCGACTACAACGCTCCTCTTTGCGCTGAAAGAAAAATTCCGGTTTCCGCATAATTGCCACAGGCTCGTTGTTGTGATAAAGCGCAATCGAGCTGTACCCTTCGAGACGTTTTTTGTCAGCTTCCGATGCCGAAAGTACAATTGGCACCGACATATTGTCCCGAATGTTCTCCGTTTCGTTGATCAAACAATTAAAATGCAGCACTTGAAGGTATTCGTGTTCCCGCATAAAGCCTTTCAACGGTTGCGCCCATCCCTCGGCAAGCACTTGCAGCCATTGCAGCTCGACATTCGATATGTTTAACGAAGGCAGTGTTTTCGCCTCTTCCATCGCTGCCTGTTTGCGATGTGTCGGCACAAAAAGTTCCACAATTGGCGCCTCTTCGCGCACAAAATCCGGAATAATGTTATTTTTCACGAGCAAATCCAGCAGTTTCGCCGTCGACTCCTTGATGGACAAATTTTCCGTTTCTACCTTCAAGTCGGGATGTTCGGGCGCCTCGTAGGCTTGCGTAACACCCGTAAATCCCTGAATTGCGCCTTCGCGTGCCTTCTTGTACAGACCTTTGACGTCGCGCGACTCACAAACACTCAGCGGCGTATTGACGAAAATCTCGAAAAACTTCAAGTCGGCATCTTTGTGGATTTTTCGCGCCATATCGCGATCCTCGGCGAACGGCGACACGAACGAACAGATACAAATAACGCCGGAATCGGCAAAAAGTTTCGCAACTTCAGCAACACGACGAATATTTTCCTCACGATCCACTTGACTGAATCCCAAATTTTTATTTAAACCCGTACGAATGTTGTCGCCGTCGAGTCCGTAAGCAGGAATTCCACGAGCGACCAAATGTGCTTCCAACTCGAAGGCAATGGAGGTTTTTCCGGCGCCACTTAAACCTGTGAGCCAAATTGTGCATCCGCGAAAACCGCGACAAAGACCCAAATTTCGACCGCGCATCTCACGTGTGACATGGTGCTTTTGTTCCGTTACGTTTGTTGCCACTTGTAAACACTGAAAAGACAAAAAAATTGATTTTTCTGTTAAAAAAGTTGAAAAGAAAATTTTACTTCGATTTTGTGACCTTGCGAGTAATAACGACTTCGATTGATACTCATTATGAACGTTACAAGACAACATCTAATGACGAACTGAACATATCAGACGACAAAAAGTACGATAATGAAGCACTCACTCACTCACTCCATAATAATTGAAATAATAATTGTGATAAGGTTTTTGTTCCTGCTTGTGATTGTTACTATCAGAAAGCTTTAGATTTTGACATGTTTGTTTAAAATGTTTCTTTACATGCCAAAAAAATTTGAAAATTAATGGGAACAAATTTTTTTGTTAATTTTTTGTTTATTTATTTATTTTTTTTTTTTTTTGAAAGATATGTTTTGACTTTCAAGTCAAAAGGTTAAAAATTTCTTTAATGAGCAATTAAAAAAAAAATAAAAAAAAATATTTACAAAAAATACATAATGAAAAATACCTAAAAAATCGATAAATTTTAAAAAAAATTATTTTTTTAAAATTTAATTATTTTTTTTAATTTAATTATATTTTATTTATTTAATTATTTTTTATAAATTATTTAAAATTAATATATTTTAAAATATATTTTTTTTTGAACTTTAAAAAATAAAATCATAAAAAAATCAGAAAGCCCATAGAAAATTTTAAAATAAATAAATAAAAGTTTAAATAATAAAATAAAATAAAAATTTAAATAAATTATTAATTTCAAATTAAAAAAAAATAATTATTAAAAAATTAAAATTAATAAATAAATAATTAAAATAAAATTTAAAAAAAATAATTATTACAAAATAAATATGTATATATTTTTTTAAATAATTTTTTAAGAAAAATAGAATAATTAAATGAATTTTAATTGTGAGTTAATTTTTTTTAGCTTTAAAAATAATTATTGGTAATTTTTATTTTTTTAAATATTTTTTTACTGAAATTGAAATAAATGTAATCATAAAAAAATAACGACGAAATTTTTATACACTGAAAATTTTATTTAAAAAATATTAATTTTCACCTTTTAATTTTTTAAAATTTATTTTAAATATAATTTTCAAATTCAATTAAATTTTAAATTAAAATAAATTAATTAAAAAATTTTTAAAAAGAAAAATAAATTAAAATAAAAAATCTATTCTTCTAAACACAGACTTCGCTCCCGACTGATTAGATAACTAACTACCCAAAAAAAATGTAGATAATTTTTTCTTGTTTTCATAATTTGAGATTTATTTGTTATCTAAATTACGCTTATTAAAAGTGAAACTAGGTAATCCACTGCGATAGTAATTCATCTAATACCAGGTGTCTCCATCCACGTGAGACAATTAAAAACGAGTTTTCTTCATAATTTTACGTTGCTGCAAAATATGCAGATCATATCAACATCCAAACCGCCGCACCACAAAACGAAAGAGGAAATAAATTAAAATCACAAAAAAATGATCGGTGAAAAAGAAAGTCGTAATTTTTTGTCTCGGGATGTTACGTCACGCAAAAATTGTGTGTCGATGACTTATTAATAATGTTGAGACAAATGAACTGGATTTTTATTTAATTCGTTGGTTTTATTCATTTATTTATGTCTGAAGATGTTTTGTGGATGTTTAATTTTTAATTAATTTATTAAAAAGTCGCGAAACTGCATCAAACCGCATTGTTGACATACTTTGGAGTTTATGAAGTTGCATTGTTTGGAGAGTGGTTGAACTGATTGACCTCTCGATGCATTATAAGAGAATGTAAAATGGAGGTCAATGGATAGATTTGCTTTGAAAGTGAGATAAAAGTATTTTTAAATAAATTTTTTAAAAAGTAATATTTAAATAAAAATATCAAAATAAAATTTTTTAAAACTAAATTTCTAAAAAAAAAAAATTTTAAATAAAATAATACCAATAATGTCGCTATTTATAAATTTTTGTTCCGTATTTGGGTCAAAATATTTTCAAAATCAAGTCTAATGTCTTGAATAGCAAAAAAATGCGTGCGAAATAATTTAACATATTGCATCAGCTTTCTTTTTAAAATTTTCTCATATTTAAAAAAAAAAAACTATTAATATTTCTCATATTATCTTAACGGATTTTTTTTCATAAAATTTTTTTTTGCTTTTTTTTTTGATCAAAATATTTAAAATTTTTATTTAAAATTTATTAAAATATTTTTTTTCAATTTTATTAAATTATTTAATTAATTAAATCAAAAAAAAAACTTCACAAAAAAATTCAACTTTACCTTTAAAAATTAAATTTTTTTAAAATTTAATTTATTAATAATAATTATTTAAATTAATTGAAATAATTCAACATTTAATTTGAAAAATAATTAATTTATATTAATAATTAATTAATTTTTTGTAAATTTAATTTAATATATTTTAATTTTAATTTATTTTTAATATATTTTAAATTTAATCTTAATTTAAAATTAATAATTATTTTAAAAATTTAATATAAAATTTTAGAAAAAAAATTAAATATTTTTAACAAAAATTTTTAAACAGTAAAAAAATATTAAAAATGTTAAAATTTCACACTTGAAATCATATCTTCTCTCATACAAAAAAAAAACATTCAGAAAAAAAATAAAATTATGTATATTAGTCATGGGTCAACGACGCGACGATTGTATCAAACGAGCTGATGTAACAGCAGTAGGCACACTTTTTTTTTCAAAAAATTAACTAATAATTAGATAAGCGGAAATCCAATTTTTTCTTCTAATTATTTTTTAAAAATGTTACTCAATAAAAAAAATTATCGCATTTTAATCCTTTTCCACGCCTTTAAACTTTCATCGCAGTCTCCAATAATATTTCGTGTGTTATTAGTAACTGTCATTGTTGCATAACGTTCCAACAATTTTTTTTACCTGTTCCGATGTCAATCCATTGCAATTTTTGTGCTGCAGGCAAAATCGCTTTACGCCATTCAAATTGGGAGTTTCGTAGTTGGGATTGTTTAGTGTGTCATTATTATTAAAATTTGATAATTTTCTACGTTTCACGAACATTGCGATTGATTTTTTTTTTATTGAATTTCACTTTAAATAAAAAATTAACTTTTTTTTTAAATAATTTTTTTTTTAGTTCAAAGTATAATTCATAACGAACTGTCGAAACTACATAAAAAAATCAAGTTTTTTAGCACGAATTCTGTGTCACTTTCACTGCTACATTTAATGAGTTGAGTTTAGATTTTTAATTTTTTTTTTATTTTTCAGAATTTTTGTTGATAATTCTTTATTTTTAAAATTTGTTTTATAACTTTACTAAAAAATAATTTTTATTTTTTTTCTATTAAACGACTTTCTTTTTCAACGTTCGCAACTCAACTGACGCACTGTGATTTGTGTATGTTTATGAAATCTTTTGATATTGCTTTAAAAAGTTGTTTTTTCTCTCCCATACGACGAGCAACGACAAACGTTGATTGTCACTTCCACTCCATTCATTCATTAAATGATGCGTATCTATAGAGTAAAATTTTCTCGTCGTTGTAAGAGACGTTCAATTTATTTTTTTTTACATGGAATTAAGTGTCTGTAGGTCAGTATGAAAGATTATTCAGCTGATCGTTTAATTTTATTTATAATGTAAATATTTAAAAAATTAATTATTTATGTAGAAAATTTTAATAATTATCGGAAATTATTACGGATTTTATTTTTAATAAAAAAAATAATTTTTTTTTAATTTTTTTTTACAAAATTTTTAATTTTTGTATTTTTAAAATATTTTATTTAATTTAATTCATTTATTAATTTTTTTAATTTTTTTTTAAATTTATTTATTTTAATTAATTTAATTTAATTTAATTTAATTAATTTATTTTAATTTAATTATTTTAATAAAATTTTAAAATCAATTAATCTCAGTGAGTCACATTTTCAACTAAATAAAAATAAAGTAGATTCCATTGAAAAATGTCTGCAAAATGTTATCATTTAGATAATTGGATTAATTTTTATTATCTATGAACTTTGTAAATGGCTCAAAATGCAACCTGCTAGACATGACGCAGAAAATTTTTATCTCTCTAAATATTTATATTTAACAACAATATAATGAACAACAAAAAATTGAATTTTTTAAAATAATTAAATTTTTAATTTTTTTCATTAAATTAGACTTTAGTGAAAATCTATACATATTATGACATGAAATAACTCAAATTTAGCTTTAAAAAATTTTTTAACCGTTTTTTGTAATATTTTGGGATTACCTTTCAGTAGGTTTCTGTGAATAAAAAATTATGAAATAAAAATGGAATAAAAACGTAAATTATAAAAAAATAAAATAATAAAATTTATGTAAAGCTTATTGCATATCACACGGAGTACAAAATATTTTTTTTTAATAATTTGATTTATTTTTTTTATTTATTTTTTTTTTAATTTAAACAATTAAATTAAATAATTTAATTAAAAAACAAACAATTAAATTAAATAATAAATTAATTATAAAAACATTTTAAAAAATAAAAAAATGTAATTTTATCAAAGCAATTTTAATTGTTGTCAGTTATACAAAAAAAAAATTGACAATTCATTTCCTTGTTTTCGTTTTCAAAACGCCTTAGAATCACGTTCTCGATTACAAAATACTTTATGTTTACATTTTTTCGTACAAATATCTTCGTTAATCGTGCAAACGCAAAAATTGAAAGTGCAATTTATGCAAAAAAAAAAAATGCAACTGCAAATATTTTTAATTATTTATACAAAATAAATTCAACAATAATGCTTTGTAGCACGAATTGTCGTACCTTGACACGATTTCAATTTTTTTCTAATTTCTGACTTATCTTTGTTCTTTCAAGATAAATTATTTTTAATTTTTTTTGCAAATCTTTCAAGATAAGAAGTTTATGACGAGCCTTAAATAAAAACTTTGAAAGTCATTAAAACGAAAGTTTGGTTAATCTGTTGTTCTTTTTTTTTAAAGTTGTTTCTAAGCGAAATATTTTTTTGTTATTTTTTTTTGTTTTATCTTTGTTAAAGAAAAATGTCAACGTTAATTTTTTTTTGTTCAATAAATTATTTTTTTTTTATCTAAATTAATTTTTAAAAAATGCAAATTTTTTTAAAATATATTTTTTTTGTTAATTTATCGCTAAATAACTCGATAAATCGTAAAAATATTTAAAAACACAGCACACTTGAAGTCTCATTACAACTCAACTAGTTCGACGTATTCGGCACATCTCACGTTTGGCAATAATTTTAATCATCATTACTCTTATCACTTGGCTTACGGTCAATGATCTTTCGTTGTTTCTGTTTATATTTCACTTTACCGACATTTTTTCGGTACATTTTGTAAATAATGAAAAAAAAGTAGGACAAAAAGGAGAAGAAGCACTTACGTATTTCTGAGTTTTACGTCTTTTCACGTAAAAATTGTCTTCGTTGAAGAACATTGTTCAGGAGTTTTTTTTGTTCTTGTTGAAAGTTTATTTCTGACGAACAGTTGAAACAGAACTAAACTACGTTGATGAAAACAGCACGTCGAAATGTGTCGCAAGTATTAAGAACATGTAGTTTGTAAGAATTAGAAGACGAAACCTTGAATTTTTTGTTTTTTAATTTGTTCAGATGGAATTTTAGTTTTTCTTGTGTTTTAATTTTGTTTTTTCTAAAAAATTTAGTCTAATTGAATATCACCTAAAAAAACATTTTGAATCATTTATTTAAAAAAAAATCTGATTTCTTATCATATTTTCATTAAATAGAAAAAAAATTAATTTTTAATCCACAAAATTTACGAAAAAAAATTAAAAGTAAAAACAAAATTAAATAAAAATATTAATTAAAAATTAAAAAAAAATTTTAAGCCAATTTTCATAAAAATTTAAAAATTAAAAAAATATTGAATTTATTTAAAAATTCTAATTTTTTTTTTTATTTTAATTTTTTTCAGTTTTTTTTTTTTATTTTTTTAAATTTATTTTTAAAAAATGATTAAAATTATCAAAATAAAAAAAATCGTTGACCCATTTCTCCAATTTTTCACTATCACTCCAAAAACTCTTCGCGCAACAATGTTGCATAAAAAAAATCTATCATTAAAAGTCAATTACTACCACACAAAAAGTGCATTAATGGACTGATGTTTGGTACACGTCACTTAAAATTGAACTAAATATTTTTTTTTATGAATGACGTCTGACAAACGGCGGCGTATCTCTTTCGCTAATCACTCGTAAACTGAACGTTTCTCGCAAAAATCACAACATTTTTGAACATATGTTAAACATTCCTCTTTAAAAGTTCCTCTTAATTTTTTTTTGCTTCATCTTCATTATCAGTTGAAGCAGAAAAAGTTGATTTCTCTGATGATCATTTATTTACACAAAATATTTTTTTTTGTTTAATTGTAAAAAAAAGACTAAATAAACAAAAAATTTACATGGAAAAAGTGGAACAACTTACAGTTTTTTGTCGCTTGTGGACAATCTTATCGGCAGTTGTTGTGCCCGATGATGATAATCCATCGACTTTTGCATCGTTATAGCTCGAGCTTGAACTTGCTTTTGGATTTTGTTCTGCTGAGTCGCCCATTATTTTTTGATTTATTTAAAATTTTGCACTTTTTTGATTTGATTTTTGTTGCAAAAAATTCTTGAAACTATTTTTTTCTTCTTTTTAGTTTTGATTTAAATCAAAAAAGGGGAACAGAACTTCTTATCAATGAGGAATTTAATTTAACACAAATAACTTTTTTTTCACAAGTTTTTCATTTCCGTGAGGAATTTTCTTCGTTTGACACACTGCAGAAATTTTTTATGAAGAACTCACACAGCAACAAAGTTCTACGAGTTGGTAGTATACTATTTTTTATGCATAGTACATATCTATAGAGAAGTATAGTGAATGTTGTTTTTCCGGAAAAAAAGACAAATTTCCATTTAAAAATCGTGGGAGATACGACTTTTATAGATGGAGTAAAATCAGCTGATGAGACAAGTGTCAAAATTAGAGTCCTAATGCAAATGACGTTGAAAGTACGGGTTGCCAAAGATTTTTAAAGAGGTAAAGTTGTTGGAAGAATCGAACCGTTAATTTGAGGTAAGTTCTATAAAAAGTTTAATGTTTCTAATGGGAGATTTTTTTTAATCTAAAATTTTTTTCTAACGATTTTAAGGAAAAGTAAAAACTTGGAAAAATAAAGAAAACATCCAAAGGAGTTTATTTCATGACTCGAATGAAGAAAATGCTTGATAAAGAAACGAAATTACTATTGATGATTTGAACTCGAAACAAGGATAGAAATGATTTTAATTAGAAGCAAGTATCGAAAGAGGCGCCAAAAATCGTAATCTACGCAGATTAGTGAAAATAACTTATTAAGCTTAAATTTCTCAGAAACACTTAGAAACGTGAAAATATCAGAAAAAAGTTGGATTTCATAGCTTTAGATTTTTTCTTGCGATTTATAGGTTTGAGTTTTCAAAAATCTTTATTTTTCAGGATATTTGATCTTTTTTTTAAGAATTAAAGGATTTATTAGAGCATTTATGTCAAGGCTTATACTTGAAAAAAAAAATTATAAAAAAATATTTAACGTAAAAGGGTTTCAGCATTTCTCCTGAATTTGAGTATTTGTCTTTCGAAAATTATGCTTTATTACACATCAGTTGCATCTCCTTGAAAAATTTCTCGTTTGCCATCATTGCAACGTTAAGAAAGAAATCTTTAATTGATTTAACGTTTAGTAGAAAGTAAGTTTAGTATCTTTGTTTAAGTTCAGATTTGAAAAAATTAGAAAATGTTTCTTCTCATTCATTGTAGAAAATGTACTTTTTTGCGATTTTCTTCTTTGCAAAATTTATGTTGGCTTTGAAATTGAGCTCGTCATTATTCAAGTATTCCATTTCAGATGCTCTTAGTTTCTGTTAGTTTGCATTTATTTTTTTAGCTCATTGATTTGATATTGAATGCCATTTCAGTATTTGATACTCAAGAAGTGACTTTATTTCATTTATATTTATTTCTGAAGCTTTTTTGTTGAATTCTGAAAAAGAAATGTTAGGCTAAAAGTATATTTTCGCTAAAAAATATTTACCATTGTCATTGATTAATTTCAATACAAACCAGCTTCTTTTTAGCATTTCATAATCTTCCAATTTGTTCTTGATTTCTTCACTTTTAAAATGAATTCGTTCCCCTTAGACTTTTATAATTTCCGTATCCTTCAAGATTTAAACGGAATTCTCCCGACTTTTTGTATCAGTTCATTTTTCATCATGATTCTAAAAATTTTGATTATTTTCACGTTCGCTTATACAATCATTGCTCAGCCAAGAAGTCACTGTCCGCACGATACCTTTGTCAAAAAACACATGTGTAGATTGGCAGTTGGAAACTATCAAATGAGAAAGTGTGCAGCCAAAGCTGCACAGATTCGAAAGGAACATGGATGGACTGAAACTAACGTGATGACACTTTTTGCTGACAATCTTGAAGGGGGAATGCGTTATGAAGAGAGAGGTGGTTCGTGTTACTTTAAAAAATCCGTGGAACGATTTTTCTGTAAAAATAATGGAAATCGTGAACAATATTTGGATGTCAATTATTGGTCGTGTTCTTCACAAGGAAATCATATAGCAAAGCATAGCACATCCGATGGGCACTATGAAGGGCGAAGATATGGATTTGAAGATTATGAAGAGAATGAAGAAATGGAAGATGTTGAAGAGGAAGAAGAATCGTATCAAGAAAATTCAGCAGAAAATTGATTTTACTCTAATAAATAATCCGAGGAAAATCAATTTATTCGAATTTTCTTAATCGATTAAACGACTTCCTATATAAACAAATTTTCTTTACTTACCTTTTTTAGTTGACTTTAAGTCTTTGAAACTTCTTAAATATTTAACCTTCGATCAAAATTCATCAAAAATGTTCCTCAAAACCACAATCCTACTTTTTTGTTTGAGTTTCTCTGCAATTCTTGCACATAATCGTTGTCCTAACACGAGTTTTGTGTCGAAACACTTGTGCATTTTTATGAAGGAAACTGTCGAAAATGCCCAAAAATGTGCCGCAAAGTGCGCTCATGCTCGTAGAGCAGATGGTTGGACCGGACCTGATTTAACTGACGTCTTTGTCTTTGATGGCAACATGCAATTCGATCCACGAGGACTTTTCTGCTTTTTCGCTCAACGGGCATCCCGATATTTCTGCGAAGATAAAGGAGGATGGAAGTGTTATCCACAAGGAAAATCTGGAGCTTTCCATCACGTCGAAACTGGCTCCTTTGAAGGATATGCGGATTTTAAAATGTTAAAAGGTGAAATTGAAAATGCAATGTCGATTGAAGAAGATCCAAGTGTTGATGAAGAGGAATAAATTTTACTTACTTTTTCGATAAATCCATCAGTCGTTAATGATGTTGAATAAAATTTTAAAAAATCTTTTTTTTTTGTTTAAATTTTTTATTGAATACAGCATACTTTATTATGTAATTTAAACCAGGTTAGATAACACCATCAATATTTTTTTTTGTTTTTTTTATTATTTATTTATTTTTTTTTATTTTGGGTTAAATTAAACTCATATTTTTATCTCCATTATTTTTTACCACTGGTTATTTTTTTTTCAAATAATTTTTTTACCCCTTAAATTATTTTAAAATTATTTTTTTTTAAATTTTCAATTGAATTTAATGTTTTCTAAACTGATTTCGAAGCTACATCGATGCTCATTTATTTATTTTTATATTTTTTTTTTTCATGTAAATAAGTAATTTTTTTATAAATTAAAAAATATTTCTTTACAAAATTGTAAGAAATTTTGTACAACTAAAAATTAGGAGAACACAGAAAGCAAAATTAAAATTTCTTGTCGACTTTAAAAAAAAAAAATTGGAAAAATATTTTTTTTTCTTCGGACAAGTTGCTCACCGTATTTTTCTTTTTCATAGTTGCACATTTATCATTTAATAAGATTCTGATAAGGAATTAATATAAACTGCGCGATTATTTTATTATTTGAAGAAATTTTTTTAGGGGGCACAAAATTCTCCTGCGTAAATTTTTTTTTATTTATTTTTAGTTGATTTACTTTTCAAAAAAAAAAACAAAAATTTATAAAAAAATTAAAAATTAAAAAAAAATAAAAAAATATTTTTTTTTATTAAAATTAAATTTTTATTTTTTTCAAGTAAATTTTTTTTTTGAAAAACTCAACCAAACTTTGTACTTTCGAATTTTTTCGAGCACAATTTGAACAGTTTTTGTTTAAATATTTTTTTATGTTATATATTTATAATAATAAGAACACTACAAAAAATGTAAAACCCTATTTAGATCAAATAATTATTCAAAATTGTATAAAATTTGATCTAAACCAACTCCAAATTTGATTTTATAAAAAATCCATGGAGTTGCATTTTCCATAATAATTAATTATAAGCGATAAATAGTTCATAGATTAATTTTGACAAAATACAAATGTCAATATTTTTCATAAAATTTCAATTTTTGATATATTTTAGGACAAAAAAATGATCAAAAATTGAAATTTAATGAAAAAAATTGACATCTGTCATTTTTTTTATTTGTCAAAATATTCTATGAACTCAATAAGCTTCTGATTATTTTTTATATGAATATTATATTATTTTTTTGTGTGTGATATTATCATAGGAATATAATATGTTTAATAATAAGTTTATATTGAATATAATATTTTTTAGTTAAGAACATTTCACTACATGTATTTTGCAGCTAAAGAAATTTTAAATCAAGTCTCTGTGATATTTTTTTTTTCAAATTTTCTAAAATTCTCTGGACAAAATTTTTTCTTTAATTTTTTTTTTTATTTTAAAGACTTGTCTTAGAATTTATCATACTGAACGATACATGTTAGTTGTTTTTACGAGAATTTTAGGAGCCCATGTATTTTTTTTTATATATTTTGTAAAATTGTGTTTCAAATTCCTCAAAAGAATCCAGTTTTGGATCACATTTTCCCATCATTTGGTTATTTTTATGACTTGACATTTTATTTTTTTTTTTAGTTTTACGTAAAATATCAAGTCATGATTAAAATTTAAAGGTTTAATTAAAAATAATACAATTTTATTTAATGACTGAATATTTTTGTTCACGTTTTTGAATGGATTTTTTGACATTTATCTCCTGAAAAAAATTTTGACAGCTGTCAAAAAAATTATTTAAAATTTTTTAAAAAACTCTCAAAATAAAAATTAGGCCATTTTTTTTTTTATGTCACATGCGGAAAAGACTCAAATTTTTTTTTTAAGTAAAAAAAAAATAAAAATAAAAAATTTAAGAAAAAATAAAAAAATTTGGTCATTTTTTTTTTAAAGCAATCAAAATATTAATTAAATAATTTATAAAATAAATTTTTAATTAAAAAATTTGACATCTGTCAACTGTCAAAAAAATTTTTTTTTTAATATTTTAGTTCAAAATCATTCAAAAACGGATTAAAGCTCAGTTTTAAGTAACTTTTCTTGGTACGAGATTGCAATTTTTAAAGTAAATTAATTTATTTAAATTTTTAATTAAATTATTTTTTTTTAATTTAAATAAAAAATGAACCAAAGAGAAATTTCAATTAATAAATATTAAAGAAAATTGAACTTTTTTTTATTAAATTTCTTTCCCTGAGTCTTCAATTTTTTTCTATTTCTCTTTAGTTCATTAAAAAATAAAATTTAACTATAAATCCAGGCTCATTATTTCTTTCATGTCTGTCAAACTTGTTCACAATGTGTCTAAATAAAAAATTTTCAACTCAAATAAAATTTTTAACGTCATTTATTTACACACTTGTGAACTTTTTTTTTGTATAAATTGAAGCGATTTAAATTTGCAGAATTGAAAAAAATCATGGGATCCTTTTTAATTTTTTTTTTAGATTTTTTGTTGTTTTAAGGCCATTTTTCTGGCTTGTATCGTATTTTTATGAATTTTTTTCTTTAAATAATTTTTTTTTGAGACTGATTTTCTACATTTAACACTTTTTTACGAATATTTTTTAATAATTTTTTTTTCAAAATTTTCAACATAAAAAATTAAATTTTTGTAAATTTTTAAAAATCAAAAGAAAAAAACTTACTTATGACGTTTAGTCATAATTTTCAAGTATTCCAAAGCATTACGAGCGGCATTGGCTTGTGCATCTTGCGGATTTGGGCCGGATCCGTGACAGACAGCTACTGGCAAGGTCGAAAGTTGTACCAAACATTGCCATTTACCGGTTACGGTTTTTTCTTCAATGTCGACGTAAGTGACTTCGAATTGGTGCTCGGAGGCGATCTCTTGCAAAAATTGCACGTAGTTGATGTCTTGGTTCAAACACGTATTTTGGAGCTTTGCGAGAGTTTTGCCATAAGTTCCCTTCAGTTGTTTATGGAATTGAGAGACTTTGTAGCTGTGCTGGTTCGTTAAAGTCGCAATTTTGGCATCTTTGAGGTCGGAATATGCCGTAACGGGAACTTTTACGTCGTTGCCATCCTCGTCGGTGAGTTGGATGACCATACTTTGATCCATCGGGATGTCCTTGAGTTTTTGCCACATTTTGTGCGCGGCATTGCGTTTCGCGATTTTTTTGCTTTTACCGTTGCCGACTTCTTGATGGTTCAAGACGAAACAGGCGATCGTGAATTGTCGCGCATGCGGAAGCCCAACTTCCATTTCGGTTTCGTACGTTGGTGGCGGCCATTTGCGACTCATGCAGAGCTCCTGAAGTTGTCCGATGGGATTTCCGGCGACTTTTTCGTCGTCATTTTCGTTATTAGCGCTGCCATTTGTCTCGACATCGTCATTCGGCAACGAAGTGCCCGTCAAGAGAGCAATAAGAGCCTTTGCGCAGTTGTGCTTCGCCTGTTTTTTCGACGGTCCGCATCCAAAAGCCTCTTTATCGTTGAAGGAAACGCGATATTTGAACATGGGTTTGTGCACGGCGCCCTCAATTTGCACGAGCTCGTAATTTGGCGTGATTCCGCGACGCGAAAGTAACTCTTGCAGTATCGAAATTGGAGTTTTCATCGACTTATCGTCGATTTCATTCTTTAATGCATCTTCTATCGAGATATAATCCATTTTAACCTGCGACACGGGGGCGAAAGAGCATGACATTAGATAACCTTCGGTGACCCAATTTTCCGAGAATCGATAAAATTTCAACTTACCGCTAATTTATTTACCGCATTTTTCGATTGGCGGCCCTTTCGTTGCTTTTGTGCTGCGGGTGCTGCGTTGCCCGGAGCCTCGCCGCCAACAACTCCGCACGGAGGCATTTGTCCCATGCCAGGATTTTGCTGCTGCTGTTGCATATGTTGCTGCTGTTGCATTTGCAAGACGCGTGGATCCATTTGCATCACTTGCGGATTCATTTTTGACGATGGGGCGTGCTTTTTTACAGTTAACTTAGACGATATTCAGTAATAAATGCATTAAAGAACAAATCGATAGCGACACTTTTTTTCTGCTTTGACAGCTGTGTGAAAAAATTAGGGTTGCCAGTGACGTTTTTGACGAAAATGAAATTGAGGGTTGCCAATTTGATGGAATAAAAAGTCATTTCGGAAGAAGTTTTTCTAAAAATTTTAATTTTTACTTGTTTTTGAAAGTTTTAATAAAAAATGACAAAAATTATTAAGAAAATGTGAAAATATCTATCAATTTTGTTAATTTTTCATTTGATATTAAAAATTTTGAGTTTTTCGATATAAAAATATTTGGAAATAATAAATTTGAAGATTTTTTGAAATATAAATAAATCATAAAAATTTTTCCAAAATATACCGAAATAAATATTTCGAATTATTTAATAAAAATAATTAAAATAAATTTAATTTTTTTATATTTAAAAATAATCAGAATGAATTTTTCCATTAAGGTTAAAAATTTTGAATATTTTAAAAAAAAAAAATAGGAAAAAATTAATGTTCAAAATCAAATTTAAAAATTAAAATAAATTTTATTATAGAATATTTTTGACTCGAAATTTGAAATATGTAATTTTATTTAAACAAAAATTTTGAATTTTTTTAAAAATTAGTCAAAAATTTACTAAAATTTGAAAATTTGCTTCCATTTTTTAATATGTTTTATTTATTTTTGGAGTTTTCAAAATAATTCAGAAGGAATATATTCAAAAATTTTTCGACATTTGTAGCACGTTTTTAGATAAATTTAAAAAATTTTGAAAACAAAAATTTTTTAAAATTGAATTTGGAGAATTTTATACAAAAATTCATCAATGAAGAAAAAATCTACTCAAAAATAAAATTTTTTGATACAAATTTTTATAAAACATTGAAAATTTTTGCAAAATATATTTTTTTCTTCGAGAAAATCTAATAAATTTCTTCAAAAAATTTCAGAAATTCAACAGTGTTGCCAAAATTTTTAAATAAACAAAAACATCCAGGGTTGCCAAATTTTTGAATAAAAACCGCCAGTAAACAACAGAAGTTCTCAAAAAGTTGTTTTTAAGAAAAATTCACAGAAACTATGGAAGTTACAAAAGAAAATTTACCTGAAAATGATGCAAAAGCCGATATTTCATCACAAGAAGGTAAGAAAAATTTCAATCCTCAAATTTTTAAATCAAAATTTCACTAAAAAATAATTTTTCAGATGAACCATGTCTCGTTTGTAACATGACCGAAGTCGATGACATCCTTTATGGTCCATTTATGTCTCAAGACGGCATTCGATGTCACTATTTCTGTCTCCTTTTCTTCTTTGGGCTTGCCCAAACTGGTTGTGAAGTCAAAGACATGGCTGGATTTGTCGTCTCTGACATTGAAGATGCAGTTCGTGACCTAAAAACCAAAAAATTCAAATGTTTTTATTGCGGAAAGCCGGATCCCGCTGCCGTTTGTTGTAAAAAAGTTTGTCGAAAACGATATCATTTGCCGTGTGCCATGAAAAATCACTGTTTGACGAGATTTTTCGGAAGTTTCGACACATTTTGTCACTTTCATGCCCGAGAAAAGATCAAACACAAGGAAAAACCGGCAAACGATCAAATTTGTGAGATTTGTTTTGAAGATTTGGGTCCTTATGATCCCGTGGGGTGCTTCCAACCGCCTTGCTGCGTGGATTTGGTGAAGAAAAAGGAAAATGGGAAGAGTTATTGGATGCATTATCGCTGTGTGATGACCGGAACTCGAACTTTGGGCTATTATTTCAACTGTTTCGCCTACAGTTGTGCGAAAAAAACGTCAGAAACGAAGCAAGGATACTTGAATTGCGGAATTTTCCTGCCGAAACGCGATGCTTTGTACGAAGACGGCGTTCATTACCACAATTTGGATCGTCCTGTGACCGGAGAAGCTTATCTTCACACAACTTATGACAAAGATGCGACTTTATTGCAACGAACTTTCGTATCGAACGACGAAGAAGCCATCGAATGCAATTACGGCGAACGTTGTATCGGCAGAAAACTCGGAAAAATCGACGTAATTGCGTGTCACATGGAAAATTGCGAGAATTTCGTGCATGTGAAGTGCAATCGGTACTTTTGCGATTACAAGTCGAACGAAGAGGCGCGTTCGAATAATTTTTTCTGCAAAGATTGCTTGACGAACAGTTGTTTGGGACTGATTTGAAGCCATTTAAGACTTAAAAATTCAAAAAGATCTCATTTTCGTACTAAATTTGTTGTTTTTTAAAATAAAATAAAATAATTTTTTAATTAAATTCCACGGCGTCGGGATATAAATCTCCAATAATTATATCAAAAAGGCAATACATAAGATGCTTGTTGAGAACGGGCGACTGAAAGACGTCGAACAAGTGACCGAGACCTTTGCGTAAGTTCTCCAAGCGATTGCGGGCTTCTTGTTGACGACGTTCAAGCTCTTCCTTGGTTGGTTTTGGCTCGTCATCGATGAAAAGGTGTTCTGGAAAAGAAAATTTTTTGATGAAAAAAGAATTTTATGATAAATTTTGATTAAAAACTTTAATTTTTGATTATTTTAGGGCGAATTATGATAAAAAATTTAAACTTTGAACTAAAAAATTAAATTTTATCAAAATTTGTAAATTATATTTTCAACAAAAAATTAATTGAGTTCTTTAAAAAAATTTTAAAAATTTGAAAATTTTATTAAAATACTCAAAATTGAATTTTTTGCACGATTTGTGTCAAATATTTTTGAAAAATCTTCCTTAAATTGACTCAAAATTAATTTTTTAAAATTTCTGATGGATTTAAATTAAAATTTTAAAGCAAAAAAATAAGTTTTTGATATTTTAAACAAAAGTTTTTAAATTTGAAAGAATTAAAGACAAAATTTTTATGAAAAAATTTTTCAAGAAGTTCAAAATTAATATTTTTGTTACAAATCCATCGATTCAAGGCAAGAAATTATTTTTAAAAATTTTTTTTGATTCAAAATTCGAAATTTTTATCCAGAAAGTAAAAAAAACGGGGAAAAATTAAAAATTTGAATAAAAAAAATTTAAAATAATTAAAAAATTAATTAATTCATTAAAAAAATAATTTAATTAAAAAATAAATTTTCAAAAATATTCTTTAAGTGATTAAAAATTAATTTTCTTATGATTTTTGATAAATTTGAATTAAAATTTTTAAGCAAAAAAATAAATTTATGATATTTTTTTGACAACATTTTTTAAATTTCATAAGAATTTAAATCAAAATTTTTATGAAAACATTTTTCAAGAAGTTGAAAATTAATATTTTTGTCATAAATCCATCGATTTAAGGCAAAAAATCATTTCAAAAAAATTTTTTTCTGATTCAAAATTTGAAATTTTTAAGCAAAAAACAATATAAAAAAAATTTAAAATTTTAATAAAAAAATAAATTTAAAAAATAAAAAAATTAATTAAAATTAAAAAAAAATCTCACCTTCCAACAATCGAATAAGAAACGCCAATCTCCGTTCCTTCAACCCGAACTTGATGAGCTTGAACAAGACAGTACAAATAATGAGATCAACTGTCTTCTTGCACACACTGCACAACGCCATCACGAATCGCACCAAAACGAGCGGCGCATTCAAAATTTTCACCAAAAAATAAATCAAGCATTGCGACGGTCCCTTCACGTTATTGCTCGCGACAATTTTGGGTGTTGGCATGCCACCCGGATGCGACGTTCGCTTCAACTCAAACAAATTTCCAAACACCCAATTATTATCCGGCGGCGAAGGACGTTGCGTTTCCGCATCATCCGCATGCATGTACATCACATCTTCGCCAACATCCGGCGTTTGTTCAATGGAATGCATGAAAGTCGTCATGAACGAATCCAAACTTTGACCTTTTTCCTTCCGCAATTTCGATGTGACGCTGCTGTAAATGTTCCGCGAATCCGTTTGCGTGTCCGTTAAGGCGTCCCACACAGTGGGCATTTCCTCCAAAGGCGCCCCGTCGACAGCGGACATCTTCATGGCGCCCTTCAGCTTCGTGCTGAGCTTTTGCAGCGGCTGCGGATTCGTCGTTTCCATGTTGAAGTTGTCAACGATCTTTTTTATCTCACGCGAACCGTACACGAGTTGGAAATAATTGGAAGTTTTGTAGAATGCAGCGCGCCATTTGCCTTGGAGACGATTTCGGGCATCTTCGAAGGCTTCGGTTAGGCTGTTCGTTTTGCTGTCTGTCATTTTTTGGTATGAATCGAGTAATTTTTCGGATTGTTGATAGAGTTGTGAGAGTTTTTGCGGCTCCAAATCGGGTTCTTGCAGTTCTTTGTTCAAGTGATCTAAAAAAAAATTAAATTTTTAGTTATTTTTTTTTTTATTAGTTATGGAAAACATCAAATAATTTATTTTAATTTTTTTCATTCAAAAAAAAAAAAAAAATAAAATAAAAAAAAATTAAAAATAAATAAAAAATATTTTTTTCCCAAATTTTTATTGAAAATTAATTTTTATCAAATAATTATTTAAAATTCTATTCAAAAAGTATCATTTATTTTTTTTTATTGTTTATCAAAAATTATTTTAAAAGCTAAAATTTAAAAATATTAAATAAAAATTAATTTATGTTTTGGATAAATTTTATTTTGTTTTGTTTTAAAGAGAATTAATTTTTAAGTCAAAAAAATATTTAAAAAAAATAAAATTTATTTTTATGTCAAATTTTTTAATTTTAAAAATTGATTTACGTTGACAAGTTTTAAATAGAATTTTGAATAATTATTTTCCAAAAATTACAAAAAATATTTTCAACAAATATTTAAAATAAATTATTTAATTATTTAAAATATAAAATTAAATGAAAAATTAAAACAAAAAATTAAAAAAATATTTGAAAAAAAAATAAAAAAAAATTAATTAAAAATTGAATTTAATAAAATTAATAATTAAAAAATTTAATAAAAAATAAATAATTAAAAAAAATTTTAATATTTATTAAAAAAATTAAAAAAATTTTAATTAAAATAAAAAAAAAAAAATCTTGTGAAATTTATTTAAAATATTGAAAAAAAAAAATTTTTTTTAATTTTCATATTTTTTTTACATTCAAGATTTTTTTAGGCAAAAGGTCAAAATATTAAAAATAAATTTAATTTTAACAAAAAAATCAAAAATACTCACCAACATCAAGATAAAATCTCAACATCTCCACGGCTCCTTCCTTCTTCAAAAACTGCATGAACGAATAAAGCTTCGTCTGATCCTTCAAAATGTCATTTTCCATGGAATTCGCCGACGAGAACTCATAATTGTCGGATCCTCGTTTCGCGAAATTCTCCAAAAAAGTCACTCGTTCATTGTAAAGCGGAATTTTCATCCTCTTCCGTTCCGCATTGAGATCTTTCGACGGATCCGTTGCCACAATCACGAGCAAATTAATCAAATTCGGATCCGAAAGGACATCCATGAGCGGCAACAGGACCCAACAAGCGATAAGTTCCTGTATCAAGTTGAAAAAAATGTTGGAATTGAAATTTTCATTGGAAAAAAGCTTTGGTATGAGATATTTAGCGATGCCCCGCAGATAATTGATCTCCGTTTGTCGATTGTACACCGCTGGATGGATGGAATATTCGTTCTGCACGAATGTCGTTGCCAGTTTGTTGATGGGAATGTTGTCGACCACGAGCATTTTTGTCAGAATTTCGTAATGATCGTAGAACAATGGAAGCAATTTGTCCGTAATGAGCACCGCGACATTCAATTTTTTCACTTTAACGACCATTTGACACGTTGCTTCGCGCAAATTTTGCTTCAAATAGCAGATAAAGTCCTCGTCATTCGACAAAGTTGAGAACCAAGAGTTGACGAAACTTTTGATGATTTGCGAATAAAAACTTTCCACGGCGGCGTCCAAGTTTTTGTCCACTAATCCGATCAAGCGCCACGGTTCCTTGTTCAAATCGGTCGTGAGACGATGTCGCGGGCAAAAAGTAACGCCACAAATGTCACATTCGTCACTCAATTCGCGTTCGCTCGAGGCCCCATTGAAACATTCCTCACTGAAGCCGAGACGTTCGCGAGCTCTGGCAAGAATTTCATGCAATCGCGGCTTATGTTCGAGCACAGTGATGGTCAAAAAACATCCCGTAGCGAAGGCGAGAAGTACTCCAACACCCAATAACACGCTAAAAAACACGAAAAAATGCGATTAATGACCTTCGAGATGCAAAAAAAGGAAAAACTCACCTGATATACAAACTCGTAAAAAACAACAAAATCACAATCAATATGAAGGAGATCACAATGTTATCATTTAACAAGTCTCGTTTCATCTTTTCCGTGATTTATTTTTACGTTGCGCGATTTTTAGGCATTGACGTTGTTTTAAATTTTATCAAAAATCTCTCAGGATTTCATTATTTTCCTAGATTTTTACGTTTTTTTTCGTAAATTTTTGACCTTTTCACGATATTTACAATTTTTTGATGTATGACTTCATGCACACGTATAATGTGTACTGTTGACACACAATTTTTGACAGCTGGGCAAATAACGGGAAAAATTCACACTGGGTTGATTTGAAAAAAGGCGCGGTTTTGGTCACGTGACTAAATTAGCAAAGTTTTGGAGTTTTTACCTGTTGCCCGAATAATTTTTGCATAAATTTTCTGTGAACACAATGGAGGGAAATTAACCTCTTCATGCTAAAATTTTGAGAAGAGGACGAAAAGAATTGTGAAGAGGAGAATTGTATTAGCATATAATCAACTTTTAGAGGTGAAACAATGCAGAACACTTTTACATCCGTTTCCGAAAGTATTTGAATTTTACTTCCTACTTTTCCTTTTATTTTATTTTTTTTTTTTAAATAATTTTCAGTATTTGATGAGTTTAAAAATAAAATTGAAATTATGCAGTAATTAAATGAGCGAAAGTGGTTTTTATTGCGAAATGAGGATAAATTTAAATAAAATTAAACAATTTGTATTTGCATATCAATTATTTGCGAATTTTCAATTTACATTTACTCTTGTTTGGTCAGTTATTTTTATTTGTTGGTTATTTTTATGTGATGAAAATGCATAAAGACTAAAAAAATTAAAATTAATTTTTTCAAAAAATATTTATATAAATTTTTGGTATATTTTTTATTAAATGGTCTTTAATTTTATTTAACAAATAAAATAAAAAAATCAATTTTTAATTAAAATAATTTTTTTAAATGTATAAATTATTTAAATTTAATTTAATTACATAAATATAAAAAAAATAAAAAATAATTTTTTTTAAAAGTTATTATTTAATTACTTTTTTTTTTAAATTTTAATAAAATTAATTTTAAAAATACTCGAGAACTCATTTCGGTGGATATAAAAACGCATCAGACATAAAAAATATTTTTCTCAATTTTTATTTATTTTTTCAAAAATATTAATATTACTTATTTTTATTAAAATTATTCAGTACCTAAATATTTTAACAAATCTATAAAAATTAAAAAAAAAAAATATTTTACATTTTCAAATAAATTTAAAAAAAACTTAAAAAATGTAAAAATTAACGAAAATTTAAAGTTTTTTTTTTCTTATCATATATTTATTTTTTTTTAGTATTATTTTTTTTAACAATTTAACTTTTTTAATTGAAAAAAATATAGAAAAAATCGGCAATTGCTTGAATTGTATTAAAATTTGTAAAAAAAATTTTGAGAATAATAAATTAAAAATATAAATATTATTTAAATTTTCTAAAAAAAATTGATTTGTTAAAATTGAATTAAATTAATTTAAAAATTATAAAAAAAATTAAAAATATTCATAAAATACAATTTTAATTTTTATTTATTTTTATTTATTTTTTATTTAAATAAATATTTATCAAAAAAAAAAAAAAAAAAAACATGAAGATATTTAAATAACGAAACTTTAAGGCTTACTATTTATTTATTATTATATATTTTTTTCATAAAATATTTTCAAATTTGATGAAAATTAAAAAAAAAATATTTCACTGAAATTTTTTGCCCAATGCACATTTTTAAAAATCAACGAAACTTTAAGGCTTTCTTTAAATTATATTTATTATTAAATAATTTTTTTAAATAAAATATCAGAAAATTTTTTGAATCAGTTTTGCTTTAATATTCTATTAAAATTTTATAAAAAAATTAAAATTATAGAGAATTACAAATAATTAAAAAAATAATAAATTAAAATAAAATTTTAAATAATATAAAATTAGTTTAATTTTTAAAAAATATTGTTTTTAATATTGTTTAATATTGTTTGGTTTTAAATTAAAATAAATTTTAAATTAAATTAATTTAAAAAATAATTATAGAAAAATAATTTAAAGTAAAAAAATTAAATTTAAAATAAACTTTAAAAAAATGTAAAAAAATATATTTTAATTTATTTGAAATGTTAAAAATATTAAAACTTAAAATATTCGAAACATAAAACCACGAAACGACACAAAAGGTTAAAAATCTCAAATCTAATAAATTACCAGGCGCTTACTTTTCGTTCTACTACGTGAAATTAATTTTACTTTGTCCCATTAGAACTAACATCTCCCTGTTGTCTGAAGAATCCATCCGAAAATACAAATTATTTCTGTCTCTTCTACCGCAATGGTTTCTCCAACTAACGAGTGAATGCACGAAAAAAAAAAATGGAAATGGAAAAAGACTTATTTCGTCACACTCAATTTTGTATTCATGACCCATTGAGAGTAATAAATAAAGTCAATTAAGTGATTGGGTTGAGGATGAGAAACAAACACAAAAAAAAAAACGAAAACTTGAACAAAATTCATTACAACTCAACAATTCTCCTTCCATTTCGGGAGACGAGCAAACGAGACGACAATACGAAAAATGTAGTAATAATAAAAGACAAAGAAATTGAATAATCATGTGGATGCTTAAGTGTGCCATTGCCGATGATGCTGCTGCTGCTGCAGAGACGTGGAAGTAATGCGGAGCGAAAATATAAAAGTATGTGGTGATAAAAGGTTGTAAAATACACACAAGGGGTAAACCAAATAAGATATTTCTGGTTGATTTCACACAAAATACAGCGCAGCAACGTCGGGGTAGGTTTGGTTTTTGCTAATTAATATTTATAGTGTCATGCCTTAATCTGCTGGAAGAATTAGAGGAAGAAATATGTGAAAAATTTCGCCGTTTTGGTGTCATAAAAGTGCGCGAGAAATTTCCTCGGAGAGTAATGCGGAAAGTGTTTCATAAATTTTTTTTTCTTTCGTGACAATCCTTTTGTGAAATATTGGCAGCTTCTTGTGGGTTTTAGCTTGACCTTCTTTGCAAAACTTAGAGGAAAAAAATTGATTTTATTTAGAGCTTGAGATTTTTTAAATAATTTTTTTTCTAATTTTCATATTTTTTTTAAATGAAAAGAAATAAAAAAAAATAATTAATTAATATAAAAAAATATTTTTAATTATTATAAAAAAATAAATAATAATAAATAATAAAATAAAATAATAAAAAAAATATACTAAAGATTAAAAAAAATATTTTCTTAAATATCCACAAGATTAAAAAAAAACATATAAAAGAAATACTTTAATTTTTTTTCAAAATATAAAGATTTTAAATTTTAAAAAATAAAGATCTAAAATAAAAATTTTTAATTTTTTAATTTTTTTAAAAAAAAAAAATTTATAAAAAAAAATAAAATAAAAATAAAAAAAATAATAAAATAAAAAAAAAATAAAAATAAAAAATAATAATAATTAATAAGTTTATAAAAAATTAATAAATCAAAAAATTGTTTAAAAAAAATAAAAAAAAGTTTTATTCATGAAAAATATTTTTTTTGAAAATTAAAAAAAAAATATTTAAAATAAATGAATGAATTAAAATAAATGAAAATCAACAATAAAATAAAAAAAAAAAAATAATTAAATTATTAAAAATATATTAATAAAAATATATTTTTCAAAAAAAAAAAATTAAAATAAAAAATTTAAAATAAATAAATTAAAAAATTAAAGATTTAATTTTTTTTTTAAATTTAAAAATGAAAAATTTTATAATTATAATATCAAAAATAAAAATTAAAAAAAAAAAATAAAATAAAAATTTTAAGACCCTTTAAATGTTCGAAATCGTTAAAATGAAAACACAAATTACATGAAAATAGAAGACGACACATTACGCGACAAAATGAGCACCATAAAAATATTTACTTGTAAAAATTCGCATAAATAAATTCTCACGTCATAAATGTGTGGCTGTCATGTAAGTAAGAAGTATATACGAACATGTGAACATGAGTGATTGCTCATCGCAAGGGAAATTTTTTAACGGCATTTTTTGCGGTTTCTCCTGTCATCGTCGCTTCACTCCGCAAAGATTTAAAGCCAACATGATTGTTTATGATGGCAACAACGATGGAGACGGCGGCGGCGGAGAAATATTCAATTTGCCAAAAAATTCGCAGTAAAAGCAACCTGTGCGTAAAAGCAACAAGTTAAAAGATTTAGGAAAGAAAGCGCTTTAATGTAGCTTTAATGGAGGGATTTCCGGTTCTCTTTCATTTTCGGCAAATATGTTGTTGATGTGCGTTTATAATGAGTGCGCGCGATCCGAAAAGACGACAGGTTGAACCCGAACAAAAAAGAAAAAAAAAATGTTTTTTGAAGGAAAGAATCGATGTTCAATCACAAGCACACACGGATCGTAAAAATTCCTTTTTTTTTTGAAGCCGTTGGAAATTTATGTACAACACGTGTCAAAATGTCTTATTTGTATTCAAGGCTCATGTTTTTACATTAAAAATGCCGGAATGGAAAAAAAGGAGAAACACTACAAGCGATTTTTTTTAAAGTACAAAAATAGCAAAATTTATCCTTTTTTCGAGGAATGCAACCTACATGAGTCGAAAAAGGAGAAAAGTTGCGAAAAAAAAGTACAAAAGATCAAGGAAGATGTATTGGTTTTTGATGTCGATGAAGTGAAGCGAAAATGTCTCATATCTTAATTTTACTTTTTTTCAGCGGAGACATTCAAGGAAATATTATGAAGGAACATCAAAAAACCCTGTGGATTTAATTGAGAAGATTTTTACTTTTAATTTATTGTTAAAAATTTTTAAGGAGAAATTTCATAACGTTTGAAGGATAAAGTAAGTAGGTACCACTAAAAATCTTTTAAAATTATTTAAAATTTTTTTTATTAAATTTTTAAAATTTTTTATTATTTTTTGGAGCAACTTAAATTGAAATGCAAAAAAAATTAATAAAAAAAAATAATAATTAAATTTTTAATTAAATTTTTAAAATTTTAATTATTTTTTGGAGCAACTTAAATTGAAATGCAAAAAAAAAAATTAAATAAAAAAATAATTATTTATACTTTTCAATTAAATTTTTAAAATTTTAATTTAAAATAACTTAACTTAAATTAAAATGCAAAAAAAAATTAAATGAAAAAATTTATTATTTAAAATTTTTTAAATTTTAATTATTTTTTTGGAGCAACTTGAATTGAAATGCCAAAAAAAAAAAATTAAATAAAAAAATAATTATTTAAAATTTTTAATTAAATCTTTAAAATTTTTATTATTTTTTGGAGCAACTTAAATTGAAATGCAAAAAAAAAATTAAATGAAAAAAATAATTATTTAAAATTTTCAATTAAATTTTTAAAATTTTTTATTATTTTTTGGAGCAACTGAAATTGAAATGCAAAAAAAAAAAATAAATGAAAAAAATTATTATTTAAAATTTTTAATTCAATTTTTAAAATTTTAATTTTTTTTGGAGCAACTTGAATTGAAATGCAAAAAAAAAAAAATTAAATAAAAAAATAATTATTTAAAATTTTCAATTCAATTTTTAAAATTTTTTATTATTTTTTGGAGCAACTGAAATTGAAATGCAAAAAAAAAATTAAATGAAAAAAATAATTATTTAAAATTTTTAATTAAATTTTTAAAATTTTAATTATTTTTTGGAGCAACTTAAATTGAAATGCCAAAAAAATTAAATAAAAAAAATTATTATTTAAAATTTTAATTATTTTTTGGAGCAACTTAAATTGAAATGCAAAAAAAAAAAAAATTAAATAAAAAAAAATAAAAAAAAAATTATTTAATTTTTAATTAAATTTTTAAAATTTTAATTAATTTGTGGAGCAACTTAAATTAAAATGCAAAAAAAAAATTAAATTAAAAAATTTATTATTTAAAATTTTTTAAATTTTAATTATTTTTTTGGAGCAACTTGAATTGAAATGCCAAAAAAAAAATTAAATGAAAAAAATCATTATTTTAAATTTTTAATTCAATTTTTAAAATTTTAATTATTTTTTGGAGCAACCTTAATTGAAATGCCAAAAAAAAATTAAATAAAAATTATTTAGAATTTTTAATTAAATTTTTAAAATTTTAATTATTTTTTAGAGCAACCTTAATTGAAATGCCAAAAAAAAAATTAAATTAAAAATAAATTAAATTCAAAAAAATGTTTAAAAAAAGTAAATAATTTACAAAATTAAAACTCACCATTTTTCAAGCCACAGGAAACGATTAATTTTGACTCATCGGATGTAACACATATGTGACATCTTTTGATTAAGAAAAGCGTCTCGAAATTATGATCCCTATTTGTTGTTGTTGTTTTCCATTTACGTCACGAAAAGCAAGAGCCATACGTCGGAAATTAGAGATGTATCGAATTTTCGGTTTTTAATGCATTTGTAATTTTTGTACTTTTGACAAGCGAAGCAGGTTACTCTTAACACTTGATGGATCGAAATTTTTCGTGTGACTTTAATTTTAATTTTACTCTCCAGTGAGTAAACACGAATTTTCCTCCCTTCAATGGAAATGGATTCGTCGAGACCATTAGCAGCAACAACATTAAAATGACACCGATTTTTGCATAAATTACCGTCATCAAGATCTAAATTAGGAAAAAATTTGCTAAAAAAAATAAAATGGAATCCGAAATTTTAAATGAAACAAATTTGTGTGTGGTTAATGAGTTCCAAGTACGCAAAGGAATGTGCTCCAAATAAAACACACAAAATTTAAATGGAATAAGGTAATGAGTTTTTGCGTTTTACAATTAATATTTTTTGATGTAAATGAAGTACTTTATTTGTAACTGACATGTAAAATTGCACATGCACACGCGTTTATATGCTTCAGTAAATTGAAAAACTCATGCGGAACAATTTATTTGTATTTTGCAAATTTGCAAGTTTCAGCCGAAAATTGGATTAAGTTGTAAAAATATTAGGATGTTAATTAATTGTGTGTGCTGCGTTCGTGGAAAATTTTAATTTATAGTTGACAAAAACACGCGTTATTCATGTGAAATGTGAGGACATGGAATGGAATTTGGAATTTAATGAGAATAAAATATGAGCAGACATTTTGTGGGTTAAGTGAAAAAGAGTGACATTTATTACTTCGAAAAGTGTTTCAAGTTGAAATTGTTGAAATGTGAGTGTTATTTTGTCATTTTAACCCTATTTTAATCAAAAATTTGTTTAATTTTATTTAAATTTGTTGATTTTAGTTTTGAATAAAATTTATTTAAAATTTAAAAAAAATAATTATAATTATTTTTTTTAAATTAATTTTTTAAATAATTTTTTTCTAATTTTAATTTAATTTATTTTTTTATTTATTTTATTATTTTTTTTTTTTAATAATCAGTTTTTCACTTAAAATTAATTAATGTTAATTTTCTGTCAAAATTAATTATCAAAAAATTAATGTAAAATATTTTTTTTATTTTGAAAGGTTTGATTTTCAGGCAAAAAATCATCAGAAATAAATTTTCATTATTGTGTTAATTAAACAAAAAAATCTCAATAATTAAATTTATCTATTTTTGATAATTTTTTGGCTAAAAATCAAATATTTAAAAAAATAATATTTTACATTAATTTTTTTAATAATTTAATTAATTAATTTTGAGTAAAGAAAAACTGATTTTTTCAAAAAAAAAAAAAAAAAAAAAATAAATAAATAAAAAAAATAAAAATAAAAAAAAATAAATTAAATTAAAAAATTTATAAATTTAAAGAAATAATTTTTTTTCAAAAAATAAAAAAAATTAACAGTAAATATTAATATTTAATTTAAAGAAATTAAATTTTAATTATAAAATTAAATTGAATAAATTTAATCAATTAATTATTTTTTTAATTTAATTAATTATTTTATATTTTTAATTAAAAAAATTTAATAAATTTTTAGTTATTTTTAAATAAAAACTATAAATTTTTGAAAAAAAAATAAAACCCAAAAGACCCATGAAAGCCATACAGAAAAAATGGCTAGTTAAAAGTAAACTTATTAAAAATTTGTGAATTTATTTAAATTGAAGCTCTTCTGAAAATAGTAAGATGGATATCGATAGTTTTTACTAAATATGAATTATTCAACTAAAATTTGAAACTATGTGAAAAAGCTTTAAAAAGTTCATCAAAAAGCTTTTGAAAGAAAAGTTATCTTCCATCACGAAGATCAGAAGAATTTAAAGACCTTGTTCATACATCAAGAATAACATGAAATTCTCTTGCGTGTTTAACGTACAAGACCTGCATACTAATTTCATTGTGAAATTGTATATCCTGCAAGATTTCATTTGCTCTATGAACATGAAAGCACTTTAAGGAGACAAGTGTTTTGACTTATTAAATTTCTTGTTTTGAAACGGAGAAATTGAAAATAATTTACAATATATTAAACAATAACAAAAGCTGGGTACTTTGGTTCAATAAAACAATATTCATCTTCCGTCATCTCTTCTTCTGCTTCTCCTCCCCAATGACTTACAGAGCTGAAATATGTTAATGCATGCATTGTCATAACGAAGCCTCTCACAAGCTAAAGATGGAGACGACAAAGTAGGAATAACAACAACAAAGCCCTTACACATGCGTCTCACATGACTAGCAGAGTAGAAAATTTTTATGTGGACTAACAATCTACATTTTATGGGTGAGATGCTCTTGTATGATGTTGTAAAGGATACGTGAGTCGATTATATTCTTACCCCATTTTCGTTTCAAAGAGCTAAAGGAACAACAACAACAAGAAGCAAGGTAAATGAATTGACTGCTGACATTGCATTGCTCTAGGTCCAGTTTATCATTTATAGGCTAGTGATTTTGTGATTCGAACGTCTCTCGCACATTAATCTACATATTTGATTGCCGTCGTTCAGTGCGAGCGCATGTTAAGGGATTTCTTGTCTATTTTTCCGTAATTCTCCCTCTAAAACTTGATTATGTAGGTCGAAAATTTTCGACACACTTTTGCACGATAACTAAGTATCCATCTAATAAACTATCTAGACTTGAAGGGGAATTGCTGCCCATTCATTGGAGTTAAGACGAATGGTGTTAATGGGAGAATGTGGTTTTTTTTTGCTTCTTTAACATGTCCTGCGATTCAAAAAGGGATGAAATTTACTCGTCAAGAGGATTTTTCGACTACCTTGAGATGTTGAATTTTATAATTGAACATCTCAAGGTATCGAAAAATCCTCTTGAGTACGAAATTTGTACTAAATTTCATCCCTTTTTTCGAATCGCAGGGCAATTGTATATTGTCCAGTGCGTGTTAAATTAGTCAGTCATAGTTGTTGTATAGTGCGAAAGTTTTGACATCGAAATTGGTTTACACTTTTCTCGTTAGATTAACAACTAAGACGTGACTATTGAACGGTAGCTTGCCCACAACATTTAACATATATCAACTCGAGAATTGCTTAAATAATCTGAAATTTTTCGAATGTTTTGCATATTTATCGTATGTCAGTTACTTTTGGCATTTACTGTAGAAATTTTGCTTGAAAAGTGTCAGATGTTTGAATGGTTGGATTTCGAATTGAATTTTTAGGTTAGTTGATGTTGAAATGTTTTCTTGCATAATTTTAATTTTTTAAATGTCTGTTAAGGAATTTTAAATTGCAAGCTTTACAATCAAATGATGATGGAAATGATTTTATGAAAAAAAAATATTTAAAATTAAAATATTTAAAATTTTAACTATTAATTTTGGACTTTAAAGTAATTTTTAAATTAATGCATTTTAAAAATTATTAAAAAAATAATTAAAAAAAAAATTTTAAAAATAAAATAATAATTTTTTGACAGTTATCTTAAGCTCTTTTTTAATTTTAAATTTTATATAATTTTATTTTATTTGGTCAATATATCAATTAAAATGAACTTTTGGAAATTAAATAAAATAAATATTTTTGTAAAAATTAAATTTTAAATTGAAAATATTTTAAAAATTAAATTAAAAAAATTTAAAAATAAAATAATAATTTTTGACAGTTTATATAAGCTCTTTTAATAATTTTTAATTTGAGTTAAATTTTTTATTAATATTTTTCTATTTTTTAATATTAATAAATATTTTTAAAAAAATTATTATTTATCAAAAAAAAAAAAAATAAAAAATAAAAATTAATTAAAAAAAAATAAAAAAATTGGTAAATAATTTTTTGACAGTACCTTAAAACTTTCCATTAATTTAAAATTGAATTAAATATTAATTAATAAATTTAATTTAATTAAATTTAATTTAAATATAAAAAAAAATTAAAATATAAAAAATGAAATTTTGAATAAAATAAAATTAAATTTTAAATAAAATAAAAAAAATAAATGAAAATGAAAAAATTAAAAAAAAATAAATGAAAATGCGTTTCACGCAGCTTTAAATTTTACATTTAAACTTCTATTTCATTATTTTTACTTTTTTAATGAGAACGCCTGGTCATTAACACTCGAGGCAACAATTTAATTAACATTAATTATCTCATCGACGAAGAAAAAAAAAGTTGCCAATTTTTATTTATTTTTCTTTCCATCCTTCTCAACTTGCTTCATCGTTAACGGCAAACAGAGAAACACGAAAAACAACAAGAAGAGCATGCCGCCACCCTTTCGCCAGTATTTTTGCTCGCGCGACTACTACTGTAATGTAATTATTGTTTGCCCTCAGGACAGAAATTACTACGAAAAAAGTCTCTTCTGTCATCTTTTTTGGGCGCACGAACCTCCTTCCTTTTTTCAATGAACGCGAAAAACAAACATGATAATTTTTGGTGTCTGTTCAAGCGTTCGGGCAGGCAGCATTTAAATGAGCATTGAGCGAGAAAATCTTCAAAGTAATGAAATTACTTTCCCCCTTTTTTGAAGTTTTTTTTTTGCGTGCGAAAAAAGTGAAACCGAAGAAAAGACAAAAAAGGGAAAGGATTCGCTTCTAATGTTTGTTTTAAATCTCTGAAAAAAAAAATCTTTTTTTTTTGTTTCGGAAAATCATTCGCTGTTATTAGCTCAAGACACAACAATGTAACAGCGAACGACACCAAGATAACGAGTAACAATGCGCTGCTATATAATTTGAACATTAACCTTTTTTTTCTCGTTTGCGAGCAAGAAGCATCAAGCAAGCATATTTTCGTTCCGTTTGAAATCGTTTCGCGATGAAGATCTCTCATCTCATAAAAATAAAACAAAGTACTTCCAATCCTTTTTTGAAAACAGAAAAGCACACACAAGATGATGAAGAAATTACAAAGAAGAGAAAAAAAAAAGCATTTTGCTCATTAAAAGAATCGTTTTTTCATCGCAGTAACGCAGTCAATGTACAAAACTTGAGTTTGGCATCGTCGTAATATTAAAAAGTGAGATTTTCCCTTTTTCTTTTTTTTCACATGAGAAATCAAAGTTGAGCCAACCAGCATTTTTAAATAAAATTCAAAAGAAAAATTTTAATTTATCAAGAATTATTTTTTTTATTCAGTGAAAAAATTAAATTAATTAATTAATTTAAATAAAATTAGAAAAATATTTAAAAAACTTTAAAAGAAGAAATTTTATTTTTTTTATTAATTTAAAAATATTTAATTTTTTTTTATTTTATTTAAATTTATTTACATTAAAAATACATTTTATTACAATTAATATTACAATTTATTACAATAAAAATTATTTTTTTTATTTAAATGAATTTCAATAAAATAAAAAAAAAATAAATATTTTGAAATTAATAAAAAAAATAAAATTTCTTCTTTTAATTACAATTTAATTTATTTTTTGATTTAAAAATAATAAAAAATGTTTCAAATTAAAAAAATTAAAATATTAAAAAAAATAAATAATTTATTTATTTTAATTTTATTATTTTATTTTTATTATTAATTTTTTTTTTAATTTTTTTCACAAGAATTTTTTATTATTTAAAATTATTAATTTAATTATAATTATTTTTTTTTAAGATAATTTTTTCCCATTGAAATTTTTAAAAATATGATATTATAAAAAAAAAATAAAAAATATGAAAATATAAGTTTATAAATGAAACAAAAGAAAAAAAAATGAAAAATAAAATTTCATTGCTTGAATTTTTGATTTGCACCACAAACGAGACCCCTTTGGCATTGCAAGCGAAACTTTTTCCAAAACACCCATAAAATATTTCTTTCCAAATAAAAATCTATACATTTTCTATTAAAACAAAATATAATAAAGTTCCCAAAGTTGCAAACAGACACAAGCACACATCCAGCAAATGTTAATCTGGGGAAAAATTTCATTGCTAAAAATTTCCACACATTCGAGAGAGGCATCAAGGAAACCCGAAAAACCGCCTATAAACAAAAAATCCCCAAAAGTGCATTGAAAATAACCAACAACTACAACAATAATAATAATCATCATAGCAGCAACTACAGCAGCAGCTAAAGCATTGCCAGAGCAGCAATAATAAGATAAAACATTGAATAAAACTTTTGAATCGAAAATTTCGACTTTTATGTTGTTTGTTGCATTTTTTTGTGTCTTTTTTTCAACGAGAAAAAACAAAGCAGATACAGAGAAACTCTTGCCTCCTCCTTCCTGCATTACTTATGTGTTTTTCGTTGAATTTTTCGTCTGATGGTGTCATGTTTGAACGAACGGACCGATATTTATTTATAAGATTCTCTCTCGCAAAAAAAAAGTTTGTTATTTATTATTCCGATGTTTGTCCTAGTTTTGTGTCGTACCTAATTCAAGTTATAAGACACGGAAATTTTTCTCACGATTTTTTTTTGTCGGTTGGTTATCGAGTCTCAATGCTCCATGTGTCACGTTTTATTAGAGGAATGAATGGATTTCTTTTCCGCAAAAATGGGTTGCCGGTCCCTTGATGCGGTGTGAGGTAAGGAATTTTGTAAGATGTTTATAAATATTTCTTTAAATCTATTTTCATTCTTTTTACTTTCTTATTATTGAGTTAAAAAAAATTAAGTTTAAAAAATAAAATAAATTAAATTTTTTATATTATTTTTTTTTTATTTTTATTGATAAAATGATAAAAAATTTATTATGTCAAAAATTAAATATTTTTTTTATTTTGAATTTTAATTAATTAAAAAATATTTTAAAGCTGCTCTGAAAATTAATTATTAAATAATTTATTAATTAATTAATTTTTATTAAGAAAAATTATTTAAAAAAAATATTTCTTTATAAAAAATATTAAAAATTATTAAAAAAATTAAATTTTTTATTTATTTTTTTACATTTATAAATTTAAAAATTAATTTGATAAATTTATAAAATTAAAAAAATATTATTTATTAAATTTTTTTTTATTTTTTAACGATTTATTAATATTTTTAAATTTTTTTATTTTAAATTATTTTTTTAAAAAAATAAATTTAATTTAAAAAAAAATAAAAATAAAATAAAATGAAATAAAATAAAATAAAATAAAAATTAAAAAAAATTTTTATAAAATAAAAAAAATAAATAATTAAAAAATTTTATTAAAATATTTAATTTTAATTTAAATTTAAAATTATTATTAATTTTTATTTAATTGTTATTTTTTGTAATTTAAAAAATTAATTAATAATTTAAAAAAATCTTTATTAGGATCAAAAAACCACTTTATTAAAAGCCTTAAACGTTTAGTTAAAAATAACGTTAGAAAATTGCAGGTCATCGATATGACCTTTTCTATATGTCGTCAAGACATAAACGCACAAACTGACATTAGTTTATTTTATTCGTTACTTTGTTGCTCTTGCACTCGATAACAACAACAACAACAATCCTCTTCGCATCGAAAATACACATAAAAGCGTTTACCTTTTGCTAATCTAAAGTCAATATCTCCCACTCTCTCTCTCTTTTTATCAGAATCAAACTCACTCCATGCCAAAAGTGGATATCTAAACACTTGAAAACAGATAACAATAACAATCAGTACTTCTTTTTTTACCTCCTGGTTATAGCAGCTATGTTAGTTTTCAATCCACTTTGCTCGAACATTCACTCACCCACGAGCTTTCTCTCTGTCTCTCTCTCGTAATAATAACAATAATAATAACATTGATACACACATTTTCATTTACATAAATCTGGGTTATAACCAGCGCAAACATCGATGGTGTCTGATGTGTGTGTGTGCTGTTTATATTAAAGGTAAACATAAAAATGCTATTATACACATGATGAACATTGTAATAAATTCGCGAATAATGGGCCACGGCATAATGGAATGACCGAAACGAGTTAACTCGGAGATTGAAAATGGAAATTCCGGAATAAATTTTGTTGGTTGGATTTTTCTTTTCAATTTAATCCGAAAATTTTTAAAAAATTAAAGTTTTTCAAAAAAATTCAAAAAAAATTTCAAATGTCAATTCAAATAAAATGATCGTTAAAGCTTTAGATAATATTTTTTTATAAAAAAAAAAAAAATCGATGAATAATTTTTATTTTACCGATTTTACATAAAAAAAAGTTATGAAATTTTAAAATTTTTTAAACCTTTAAAAAATATTTTTCCTTTAATTTAATTTGAAAATATTGAAAAAAAAAATTAATTTTTATAAAAAAAAAATTGCGAATGTCAATTTTTAAAAAATTGACTATTAAAATTTGAATTGATTTTTTTCAAAATGAAATTTTTAAGAATTTTTAAAAAAAATATTTTTTAAACCTTATGAAAATCATATTTTTCTCTTCAATTTAATTCATTAATGTAATTCATTAATAGTATTAAAAAAATTTAACTTTCATTATAAAAAAATTAAAATGTTAGTTTAAAAAATTACCGTTAAAAAATTTTTATTCTTTTTTTTTAATAATTAATTTTTTTAGAAAAGAATTCGATGAATTTTTTTTTTTTTTTTTTGAAAAAAAAATTTAAAAAATATTTTAAAATAGTAAAATTAATAAAATTTTATTTTTTTTTTATTAAAAAAAATTTTGATATTTAAAGAAAAAAATAGAATAATCATGTAAATTTGATATGTTAAAAAAAAATAAAAATTAAATAAAATAAAAAAACGTCAAAAGTTAATTTATAATAGGAAAATTTTAAAAAATAATTTAAAAATAATTAAGCAAAAAATTTTAAAAATATTTTATTTAAAAAATATTAAAATTTTAAAAATTTATTTAAAAAAATTGTGGAAAAAAAATTATATGCTTAGTTTAAATAAAAAAAAAAAAATAATAAAATTTATAAAATTCTTACCTCAATAATCCTGAATGTAAAAATAGGAATAAAATTCATATCAAATGAACATTCAGTAATTTTCTGACCTAATTCCCTATTTTGATTACCGCAAAATTTCCTGATTATAAAAAAATTCCTTATGGTCCTTAACTTAACTTATTCCATGTTACAATAATTGATTTAATTAACTACTTCATGAGCTTCCAAGTACTTGACGCGTTGGTCAACAAAATAAAATGTTCCTGATTTGCTTCCATTTTATTAATTCATCACGCAATGACTCGTCCTGTAACGCTTCACAAGGCAAATGACGATGACGAAAAAAAGTGCGTGTCCAACGATTTAATGTTTTATTGTTTTGCGTTTCTTCGTTAAAGTGTGGTCATTGAGGAACAACAATTGCCTTTTACACAAAGTGATTAATCATTTTTATTCTATCTGAATGCTCCATTGCTCAAAGACAGAAAGAGAGAGAGCAAAATATTTACATAACTGCTCATTTAATGTTGTGTTTTATTTTCATTTTTTTTTCGCTGTTAATCCTTGTTAAAGCCACAAGCAGCAATTCAATTGGCTTTCAACATGATTGTTCCGTTTACTAAATGAATTAATAATAAAATTAATGATTCTACATGGAAAAAAATACTTTCAGGATCGCTTCGTAATTTTTTTCTGCTGGAAAATGAAATTCGTAAATATTTATTGGAATGATTTTCGAGAGAAATCAATAAATTTTGGCATCGATGATTGCCGGCTTGCATGTTTAAGTAGCATGCTGCAACATTTGGTGTACGAGTCTTCGACAGAATTTTCTTCGGCAGAATACAAAAGAGGCAGTAATAATTAATTGTTTCTCTTGTATTTAGCACATTCGCTTGTATATTTTATATCCTTTTCTCCGTGTTGTCTCGTGCAAGTGTGGCGGAGAGACTGCATGCAGATTAAACACATTAAAAGATAAAACCGTTGTTTTAACATTTATTATAAGAGAAGCTTTTGTGTTATCCGCACGTTGAGACCTTACATGAATTTGCATGTGAGTTTTTCTCTGTGGGTAGAATTTAGAGATGATCTGCATTTTTTTTTTGTAAAGTACAGTAAGGGAATGGAAATTTTAGATTTTTTCTTAATTTTCATATTTTTTTCTAATTTACTTTTTTTTTCTTCTATTTCAGGAACTACAAATCCAAAAGCATGAAAGAAGAGGAATCCAAAAAAATCGTAGGAAGTCTAATGAGCCCTCAGACTAAAACTCTTTATCAAATTTGCTATTTACAAAACACTCATAAGGGTTTGAAACCTGATCAATAACCAAGAGCGATGAACACTTGCTACTCTCCTTTGAACATAAGATTCTCAGAACAGTACTAAATACTTCGTATAATCTTCAAAAAATGACTTTACAAGATAAAGTTAAAGTTATCTTTTATACTTTTCATTTTTAGCATTTTATATTGATTTTGAACAACGAATTTAACTTAATTACGTTAAAAAACGAGGGGTTTGTACTAATAAGTCAAATCCAAAAAATCCATAAAAAATCTATCAAAATCCATTGTAATCAATAAAAATCTATTAAAATCCAAAAAATCCATCAAAATCCAAAAAAAAATCCAAAAAAAATTTATCAAAATTCAAAAAATAAATTTTTAACATATTTAAAGACAATTTACAAAGAGTTTGAACCATTTTTCATACAAGCTTTAAAAATCTTTCAAATGTTTTAAAAATCTAGCTCAAAATCAAAAGTTGAGATTATTCATTGAACCTGACAGATATTTTTTTCTTATTTTTATTCTTTTTTTATAAGAATCAATAACTTTATATTTAAAACCCTTAAGGCTTAAGGAAATTAAATTTTTGACTTTTTTAGCTAATGAGGGTCTTTAATGAAGTCAAAAAGTGTCCAATGTTGAAAAAAATAACTAAAAACTTTTGAAAAATGATATTTTAAACAATTTTATATAAAAAATTCGATCGACCTTAACTTACCATACAAGTTATTTACATCCAAATAAGTTGAAAATCAATTCATTAATTTTTCATATTTTTTTTTTTAAATTAAATTTGGTAAAGTTATTTTTATCTTTCTTAAAATGACAAAATGATTCAAAAAAAAATATTGAAGAATCATTCCAAGAATATTCGAGAAATGATTATTTAAAAGAAGATTTATTCAAAGAATCTCTACCTCCCTGTCTCTCATCCTAGAATGAGCTAAAAAAAAAATAATAACAAGAAAGCTCGTACCGTGCCAAAGTACCTCTCTTTCTCTCAACAAATCTACAAGCTCGAGAGCAGCAAGCAACTTAGTGTGAAATGAATTATTAAAGTTTAATTGTATATGTTATATGGAGCACGTGTACCAAAAATGGCTCTGAAACACTTGTAAATTATTTAATACCCTGCATGTTTAATTAAGAAATAAGATTTTATTTGAAAGTTGCTGGAATTTGAATTCATTAATAATCTGCTTCGTTCACCGCGGAGACTTTTGTTGACGTCGACGTCAAAATAGGTCGATGGCTTTTTATTAAGACATTTTTTTTACTGTTGCTGCTACTTTAAAAGCAGGAATCCCAATAAAACTAATTTGACATCGCGTGTTTACGCGAAATGACTTTTATTGGTTCAGGAGGGGGGGATGGGATATCACACGCAATGACTTTACGGACAAAAATTGTGGTTATTTTATTTACACAGGTCATGTCCAAGTATTTTGAAATAATTTTATTTTTATTGTTCTGACACTTGATTTGGGCAATCCTTGGCCCGAAACGTAATTTTCCATAGCAGAAAAAAAATCTAAAAAAAATTTATTCCGTCATAACGTTGGAATATTTCCACTAAAAATTCAAGGAATGTTCATTTAAAATTGTTAACGTGTTCAACTAGTTCAGCAATTCGTGCTACGAACTTGTACGAAAATCGATATCAGTAGTCAGAGTTTAATTTTTTTTTTCATTTTGTTAAAAACTTTTAGATATTTTATGATGATATTCTTCGAGTTTATTTTTCGCGTTGGAATGAACGATATAGAAAAAACTTTTTTTTTTATTGTAAAAGAATGAAAATTATCGCGGATAAAATATTCACGTGGCAATTGAAACAGAATGAGAGGAAAAAACAAGGAAGAAATAAAATTCGCTTGAATTTTAGATGAACTATCGAAAAAAAAGTTGTACAAAATAATACGGAACAGTTGATGACCGATAAAAAGTTTGAAATGCACTCAGTAATCGAAGCCAGCAAACGGATGAGAGATCATGTCAAAATCGACATGTAACTAATTTAAAATGCTGTAATTGATTAAGAAGAGCAGAGTGAAAAGTGATATTCAATTAATTTTGTTTTGTTAGTTAACATTGCTTGACAGGCGTGATGGACAGAGGCTTAGTGAACAAAAAAATGTACTTGGAATTGAATTGACATTTCCTCCTTTTTTAAATTTTGCTTGGTTTGGATTCATTGGAGAAAAAAAAATTTAACAAAAAGGGTAAAAATTAACGAAATAATTGCAATTTTCGCCACGTTCACTTGTTTTTCTCCCATTTCACTTCCAATTCCGAAACACGACAATTTCGCACGAATTGTTTTTCACGGATGTTCATCAACATGAAATAATCAACGAAAGGTCGCCGAATTCACTAAATGGTTACTCTTCATTTAAAAAAAAAAATAAATACGTGAAAATAAAAATAAAAACAGGACATTTCCTATTTTCAATTCAATTGCTAATTAATTTGGTATTCAATTTAACATTTCATTTTTCAAATTTGGTGCTCTCGTGCGTATTCGTGTGCAGTTTTTTTTTGTTGTTGCCTGTGCTATATGAGACAGAAACAAAAACTCAACTCAACTCAGTTTCAGATCAACACTCACAAGTACAGAGGACAAAATGTTATTCATCCATTATGCTGATTCACTCGATAGATTTTCAATTATGCACTTTTTGGGGAATGAAAAGCAGCAAAATATTAAATTAAATTTTAAAATTGAATGTTGAACAGTTGTGGAAATGAAATGTAAAGTACAGGGATTAGTGATTCCAAATTGATGAAAAATTTAATTCTCGAGTTAAATACAAAAAAAGAGTTTTATTTGGAGAACAAAAAGGAAATTTTTATCATAAAATTTTATGGAATTATTAAATAGAATGCAATATTTTATCATTTAAAATTTTATTATTAAAGAATTTTTTATTTTAATTTTTTTAACGTTAAAAATTTAAATAAATATTTCGATTTATTGAACAAAAAATTATTCATTTTTTTTCTGAATTATTTTAATAAAATTAAAAAAAATATTTTTGAAGAAAATTTTAAAAATTGTAATAAATTTCATGATTAATTTTTTTAAAAATATATTTATTAATTTTGGCAAAAATCATTTTAAAATAAAAAATTATAAATAAAATAAATTAAAAAAATTTTTAAAATTAAAAATTTATTTTTAAGATTTAAAAATTAAATATTTTTTATAAATAATAAAATAACGAAAAAATAAATTAAATAAATTTAAAAATTAAAACAAAATTAAATATAAAATTATATATTTAAAAATAATTTTTTTAATGAAGCTTAACTTTTTCAAAAACGTTTTATAAAATAAAACAAAATAAAATAAAAAAAATAAAAAAAAAATAATTTTTAAAAAAATTAATTACAATTAAATTAAAATAATAATAAAAAAATTAAAATTCAGAAAAATTATAAAAAAAACAAAATTAATAAAATTAAAATATTATCAAATTATTAAAATTTAAATTAAAAAAATTAATAATTTTTCAACTTTAATTTAATTAATAATTTATAATTAAATTAATTTTAATTTTTTTTAAATAATTTTATTTTTCTAAAGCAAAAAATAACTCGAGCTTCATTTAAAGTGTTAAAATTGCCAACATATTCAAAGCAACGAGATGTCTGCAAGTGCCTGAATATGTTGCATTTGTAATGATGATACCGCTATTCACACAGAGAAATGCAGAATTAGAGCCCATATGAGGAAAAGGAGGAGGACGATCATAATAATAAAACTACTTTTATGCGGAAAGTACCCAAGGTAATTTAAATTCAATTTCTCTAAAAGCACCATTGGCTTGTTTTGGTCATGTGTGATGTGTGGTAGAGTGTCACAAGCGCTGCCTTCCGTTCGACTGTTGTGCGACAAATCACATGACGAAGAGCAACAAAACAGGAAGTAAATTTTGTAAAGTCTCTTCAATGCTCGAAAAATAATCAGTTTTACCACTTTTGTGTCTCTCGGTACGAGAATTCTTGCGGTGAACTTGTAATACTATTGAAAATTGGACTATTTTGCATTGCCACACACATCGATTCTAATTTAAATTTCTAATCACGACTCGATATGTCGAGGCAGTGCAATGCGAGAAAAGAAGCAAATTCGAAAAGTGCGGATAATAATCAGGTAGAGGAAACTTGTTTTGACACCATTATTTGGCTTTAAAATGCGATATTTAATGAGATTTTCGCACAAACATTGTCGTCGTCGCTTCAGTTTCATAACTTTTATGAAAATTTTATTCAATTTTGAGGTGATGAGATAATCCGCTTTGTCGTTTCGTCGTGCCATCGTGCAACTATTTCGGAAAAGTGTAATTGATATTGAGACGATGACATAAATTTGCTTCGATTTGTTATTAATATTTAGATGGCAAACAGTTGAGAGAGGCACTGAAAAGAGGGTTTTCTGTTACAATTTTCATTTGATGACCCAATAATGTACTCGATGCAGATTTCGATGGAAAACCACATTTGATCTGCACTTTTCGGGAATTTGATATGGTTTGAATTTGAAAACGGTTCAAATAGCTGGAATGATTGACAAAAATATCGTCATTAAAATTTAAATTAATATTAGATTTTAAAGAGAAGTTGACCTTTTATGAATATTAATTTTTGTAACGGAAAGTTTTGTTTAACTCTACTAAAATTATCAAAATTAAAAAATTAAAATTAATAAAATTAAAATTAATAAATTAAAATTTATAAATTAAAATTAATAAATTAAAATTAATAAATTAAAATTAATAAATTAAAATTAATAAATTAAAATTAATAAATTAAAATTAATAAATTTAAAATTAAAATTAATAAATTAAAATTAATAAATTAAAATTAATAAATTAAAATTATTAAATTAAAATTAATAAATTAAAATTAATAAATTAAAATTAATAAATTAAAATTAATAAATTAAAATTAATTAATTAAAATTAATAAATTAAATTTAATTAAAATTAAAAATTAAAATTAATTTAAAATTAAAATTATTAAAATTAATAAAATTATTAATTAATAAATTAAAATTAATAAATTAAAATTAAAATTAAATTTAGCAAAAAAAAACATTTTTTTAGTGAATATTTCTGAATGACATTAAACTCTTTAATATTCAAATTTGTCAAAACTTTTCATAAAATCGTTCACAAAACTATTCATAAAATAAAATTCATAAAAAAAAATTTTAAATTTCATCTCTAATAATTATAAATATATTGCAAAAGCACCCTCAACATACCGACAAAAGTACATCGCATCGATTTATATCGAACATTGTGGCTTCTGTTCCAGTTGATGAACTATACACACACAGCTACTGCCTCTACCACAAAACTGATTTGAACAAACTCTCATGACTTTCTCTCCTATGCCGGAACATTTGTACAAATTCATGTTATTCCTCCTCCATCGCCGCCGATCGTCGTCGTAGTCGTGCGGCGAAAAACGAGTGAACGATGTTTGTTCATTGCATTGCGGAATTCAGTTATTTGTTCCAAAATAAATGAAGTGGACACACAATCAAATTGGAATCTTGATTATATCTGTTTTCAGAGGAAAATCGGTCCCGTTATGTTTGCGCGATGAATAAATGAGTGCACGATAGAAGTATGATTGAGTGTTGATTTCATCGGTTAATTAAAATAAATATCAAATTTATTGCATGCGAATCTACTTCGTGGCTCGCTGACAAAAGTTCACAAGTTCGCTTAATGGAAGGTTAAAAATTCATTCCTCGATCCCTCGAATTGCAAGACAAACAAATCTCCCAATCAAAAATTCCTTTTTATCATCAAACGTAATCTTGCTTTACAACAACTCAAAGCTTTGGCAACGAATAAATACACAAAAAAAAAATTGTTACCATGCTACAGAAAATCAACCATAAAAATGCATTTATTTGTTATTGCATTTGCAAAAAAAAAAAAATGTGAAGCTTTTGGATCCGAGATATGTGAATGTCAAAAGCAGTCTTTGTTTGGCAAGTTCACCTTTTTTCTATTTTTGCGATAAAACTGGATAAAAACGGAGATAAAATGTCTCTTTAGTTGTCGTCGTCGATGTTGTTCCGAAAATAATGTTATACCTGCGACTAACTATTTTATATTTTTACCACATTTTGAAGAAAAAATGATATTTTAAAAGCTTCAGTGTGAGAAAATAAATTTTAAAATACAAAATAATTTTTTTATGACTTGAACTATATTTTTTTAAATTACTTAAAGATAAAAATTTTTTTTTTGGTAAAAAAAACTTCAATTATTTTTGCTTCACAAAAAATTCTTTTTTAAATTTAGTTAATTAAATATTAAAAAAAATATTTAATTATAAAGTTTTATTTTATTTTTTTTATATATTTTTTATATTTTTAATATAAAATTAAAATTCAATTAAATTTTTAATATTTTATTAAAAGAATCAAAATTTCAAAAATTAGCAAAAATTTTGAGTAAAAATTATTCATAAATTAAAAAATTAATTTTTTAAAAAAATAACTTTAATTTTTTTTTGCTTTTTAAAAATTTTTTAATTTATTATATTCAATTTAAGTTTAATTTTTTTTTAAATTTATTATTATAAATAATTATAATTATAATTTTAAAATTATATAATTATAATAAATTAAATTAAATTTTTGTTTTAATTTTTTTATTAATGTTATGTTAAAAAGACAAAAAAAAATATTTTAATTATTTTAAAAAATTGTAAAAAAAATTAAAGTTTAAAAAATATTTGAGGTTATATTTATTAAATTTTTAAAATATTTTAATCTCAAATATTTTAATACTTTAGTTTTTGTTTTGTTGATATTTATCGTTTTTATAATAATATAATTTTATTTATAACTATTTTTTTCAAATAATTAAAATCTTAAAAACATAACCTCAAAAATAAATGTTTAATATTTTGAAAAGATAAGGTTAAAAAATTTATATTTCTCAAAAGAAAATTTTCACAAAAAGTTATAAAAATTTAAATGTTTCGATTTTTAGATAAACATTATAAAATTTTAGTATTTATTTTTTTTTAATTTTAATAGAAAACGACAGATTTTTAAAAATTTAAATATTTGAGGTTATGTTTTTTTATTATCAAAAAATAAAATTAACATAACCTCAATTTAAAAATTAAAAAAAAAATCCGAATTAGTTTTAAAGCTCAAAATCCTAAAACTTAAATCGTTAACTTCTAAAACGACAACTTTATCCATTTTGTTTTTCACGTTGTAGATAAAGTTGTGCATCAGATGCGTTTTAAAAAAGAATACAAATATGGCATCGAAGCAATAGCAGTAGAGAAAAGTTCAAGTCAATTGACAAATCTAGTCACGTAAAGCCATATCTAAATTTCACATGCGTTATTCACCTTGTCGTTTGCAGCAGTTGCTCGGATCTTCTTGCCTCGTTGCTTGTCGTCGTCATTGATTCTTTCCTGCTAGATAGTGCATCCGAGTTACGTGCCGTCGCTTATTTGATGATGACGATATTTTCAGCGTCGCTTCCTAGCACAAAGCGAGTCTCTAATTTTCCGCATATAAATTGTCAGGTTGCAATAAGAATAAAGTTCGACTGCATTCAAACGACTGTAATTAAAGGAAGCAACAAAAAAAGTCTTCCTCACATGAGGAAGAAAAAGGAAAACTTGATTTCGCCAATTGTTGAACAATTCGAGAGATAACAATCAAACGTCATTAGAAAGTTGCTAATTTTCAAAGGAACTGACACAAACATCGTTCGTAAATCCAATAGTCAATTACCGCCAGTCAATTGAACCGTCAGTTGCACACGATTCTCACACCTTTCTGCAAATAAAAATAATTATTCAGTGCAAAAATGGATGTGCAATTTATTTACAAAACAACTCGATATTTTAAAAATATTTTATCAACACGCGTTACTTCGAACAAAATTCAATTTTCAAATCGAATTAAATGTTACACTCGCGTTGCTGACTCGCATTTAATGACAAAATAAATAAATAAATTAATTTTTGCTTTTCAATTAACATCAATTCATGGAGTTTAAACGGAATTTATTTGTTTGTACATTGACTATTAATTATAGATTTATAATTAGTGTGGAAGCCATTTACTTTTGCAAAATGAGTCTAAACTAAATTTGGGAACAGGAAAATTTTTTAAAATTTATCCTATGTCGACCGATGATGATGATGAAAAATGTGTCAGAGGAAGGAAATATTAAAAAAAATTATACGAATTAATTTGTATGAGCGTATTTTAGAAATTATTTAAAAAAACAAAAATTATAAAATAATCATTATAAAATTAATTAAATATTAAAATAAATATTTTTTTTTAAATTTTTTATTTTTTAAACATTTTTGAAATTTTTTTTTATATTTTTTTCAAATTTAAAGTCAAAAGTAAAAATCTCAAAAATATAAAGTTTGAAAAAAAAAATTATTTTTTGAATTTTTATTAAAAATATATTGAAAAGAAAAATTTAAAAAAAATATTTATTATAAATTTTATTGAACATATTTTTATTTTTTATAAATGTCAAAAATTTTAAATTTTATTTTTAATTTTTACCCCTGAGTTTTTCCAAAAAATTCAAAAAAAAAAATCAGAATATGAGACAAAATATATTAAATTTATTAATTAAATAATTAAAGTTGTTAAAAGAAAATTATACTTCATTTAATTTTACTTTACTTTTTTTAAATTTTATTTTTATGAATATTTTTTAAAATAATAATTTTTATTTTTTTAGAAAATTATTATTTATGACCTTTTGTTCTAAAAAAAAATCAAAAATAATTTATAGTTGTTTTTTTAATTTTTTTTTGAAATTATAAATTTTTCTAATTAATTTTTTGATATTAATTTTTTATTTTTTTTAAATTTTTTAAAAATTTTTTAAAAATTTTTTTATAATTTTTTTTTATTATTTTATTATAAATTTAAAGATGTCAAAAATTTTATTTTAATTTTAAAATAATTTTAACTTTATTTTATTTTTTTTTGAAAATTTGAATTTTTTAAATATTTTTAAAATAATATTTTTAATTGTTTTTAAATTTTTATATTTTTTCATTAAATTTTTTCTAAAATTAATTAAAAAAATAAAAAAAAAATATTAAAAAATCACAGACAGACATTTAAAATTTTTCATAACGCTTCATAAAAAAATTGAAACGAAACACCTTAAATTATGTTATCATTTTGGGCGATCTCCTGAATGAATGATGAATAACGATAAATTTCTTCGAAAAAATATTGATTTTTCTTTCGCCATTTTTAGCATAAAATTATGATAAAATTCTCAATATAATTTATTATTATTTTATAAAAAATTAGGGGAAAGTGGGTGTCTCTTTATTCAGACACTTTCACTAATCGAAGTCCATTTAAAAAAGTGAATAAATTGAAAAATGATCCGTTTCCTTGAACTTTAAAAAAAAAAAAAAAAAAAAGTAAATCCGACACTAAATATGTTCATTTGACTTTATCTGTGATTGATGATGTTCTCTTATTTTTCCTCTCAGCCTCGTTTTAGTTTATTTTTTCTCAACACAAATATTTGTAGTGATTTTTTTTGTGTGCTTTTAAATATTCAAATAATTGCCTTGCGTCTCAATTTCCTCTCGTTACACAGCAAAATCGTCTCCTATAACGAAGAGGATGAGATTAGAGATAGTTCAAGTTTTAAATTTTACCTTTATTTTTAGTAGTCGTAGTAATTTGAAACGGGAAAACTTTTTGCACGTTCATTTAACGTCGTACATGGAAGGAAAAAGTATCAAAATCATTTGAGAGAGACATTAAAGCCAAAAAAAAAAAGAAGAACAGTAATTGGAAGGTATGTCTCTCCAACTACAAGAAAAACAAAAACCATTCAAATTCACATGAAATTGGTTCAATTAGATTACCGGGCAAAAAGCAAGACGGACATGAAAAGCCAAAAAAACAGAAAAAAAATTACAAAGTACACGAAGGCGTCTGCAGTTGAAGTTTTTCATTTATACTACCTGGAGGCATTTTTGATGTTGTTGATGATAATGGGAACACGAACCTCTTGCGTTCATTTCCAAACAACTTTATGAATATAAAGCAAAAGTTACGTTCCTTTTTTTGCTGCTGCTGCGGAGAGATACAGAAACAGCAAAAAAAGAGACAAAGAAGATGCGAACGAGTATTTATGTAAACGAATGCTAAACTTTTATGACCACAATCCCACAATCAGTAATTGGTTTATCCCTTTTTCAAATCCGATATGATATGTGTGGTGAGTGAAAGTCCCACGGCGATTGTCAGTTTATACTATTAAGCTATATAGACATCGAGTGCGAGTCGAGCGAAGAAGAGATAGATGGATGGAGAGAAAGAGTGTGTTATCAAAAAATTATCTGATTTAAGAGTGTGTGAGGGTATTTTTGTTTTCTCAAGGAATCTTGTTAATCGGGTCGGTTATGTACTTCAGTAGTTTTGAATTGAAAATTAGGAGCGTGTCTCTAAGGAGCTTTTTATGTGTTTTTTTTTAATACTTTATGGGTTGAGAAAAAGATTTAGGTTGCTTGAATAAGCAAGGTATGTTAATTTAATGATGAACACGTGGAATTTTACCAAGAGTAGATTAAAGAGATCTTTTAAGATCATACGAATTTTATGAAATCACGAGGTTTAAGAAGTTTCATAAGATCTTCGAGGATTATAAGATCTCATAAAACCACGTGGTTTTAAAAATTTCATAAGATCTTATTAAACCACGTGGTTTTAAAAATTTCATAAGATCTTCGAAGATTGAAAGATCTTATAAAACCACGTGGTTTTAAGAGTTTCATAAGATCTTCGAAGATTGAAAGATCTTATAAAACCACGTGGTTTTAAGAGTTTCATAAACTACGAGGATTAAAAGATCTTATAAAACCACGTGGTTTTAAAAGTTTCATAAGATCTTCGAAGATTAAAAGATCTTATAAAACCACGTGGTTTTAAAAATTTCATAAGATCTTCGAAGATTGAAAGATCTTATAAAACCATGTTGTTTAAAAAATTTCATAAGATCTTCAAGGATTAAAAGATCTTATAAAACCACGTGGTTTTAAAAGTTTCATAAGATCTTCGAAGATTAAAAGATCTTATTAAACCACGTGGTTTTAAGAGTTTTATAAGATCTCATAAAACCACGTGGTTTTACAAGATATATCCTAAAGCCATCGAGTTGAGGTTTAAAAACAGTTCTAAATTTTTCAAAAAAAATCTTTTCGAGCATATTTTAAAAAATTTTAACAACAAAAGTTCATGGATAGGAACAAATATTACCTTGTTGCATCCTTCACAAAACTGATCACGCTCTTTATTAATTCTCAAACAATTTATCACATCTCCTTTCCGCATTAATATTGCAGAAAATTCAATTTTCTACTTTTCTTTCGTCTTTCCTTTTATCGTCAAGAGTGCAGTTCAGAGAAAATATTGAAAAATATTTAACATTTTTCTTTCATCTTTCCATTAAATCTCTTCGTATTGTTTACAAACTCTTCTCGTTCTTCATACATTTTTAAATTATTATGCACATTTTATTGATTAAATTCCATTAACTTGTGTTACAGCAACATGACAAGAAGACAAAACTCTCGACTCAACTTCGATATGTATCATCAGGTATGTCGTCAGCTCATCGTTTTTCAATCATCTTTCTACAGAACTGGCATAAATAATTTTCAATCAAGTTTGATGGTGCAGAAACACTTGCCTGCTGCGTTGTTCAATATCATCATAATACAAAAAAAGTGCATGTGTTTTTATTGGAAACGAGAATCATTTTTCTTGATTTCCTTGAATGAACGGAGTTTTTTTAATTTTTCTCCTTGTCCTCTTTTTTGATTTATTATTTTTTCTTAGAAAAATTGTTGCTTCAAAATTAAAAAAAAATTTTTTTTTTTAAGTTTGAGACTAATTTACTCGGAAAATCCATTCCAAAACCGATCAAAAACGAAATGCTAATAAATTTAACCGTATGTTACCCATTTATTGCACAACACACTTGTAACGTTGTTGTAACAAAGTTCCTTTGGATACGTGTGAAAATTGCATTATAACGACCTCAGTAGCAACATTTCTCTTTCTCGTCGTCGTCGTTTGGCTCAAAAACACACGAAGAGTGAATGAAATCGTGAAAAAAAGAGTAACATGCATCACTTTTTAGAGGTTTCGATAATATTATCAGCAAGTGTAGTCGAATAATTTACATTTTATCGATGTACAAGTGAGTTGTGGTATCGTCAGTGTTGTCGTTTTTTATTGATGCATCAACGTGAGTGAGTTTTTTTGTGGAATGGAGAGTTCTGGTATTTTACTATTGAAATTTTTGTTTTTGATTTAAATTTTTATTATAGAGTTTTTATAAAAAATTATAGAAATTTTATTGAAAAAAGAATAAAAATTTAATTATATGATAAATAAATATTTTTTTTTATTTATTTTTTAAATTCAATTATAAATTAAATTAAATTAAATTATTTATTTTAGATTAATTAACTTAATTTTAATAATAATATTAATAATTTTTTAAAATATTTTTGTTCATAATTTTTCTTAACATTTTTGGTCAAAAATATTTTTTTAATAATAATTTTTTAAATAAAATATTTTTTTATATTTTTCTTAATATTTATTTAATTTAATTTTAATTTTTAAAATAATAAAATAATTTTTTTAAAAATCTTCAGCTTTTTTATTTTTGATTTTTGGTCAAAATTTAAATTTAATTGTAAATTACATAAAATTATATTTTTTTTAGATTAATTAACTTAAATAATCTAAAATCTTTGAAAAAATAAAATAAAATTAAAATAATAAAAATTCATGTTTTTTTTTTAAATTAATAATTATAATAAAATAAAACAAAATTAAAAAAAATTAAATATTAAAATTTTTATTTTTTTTAATTTAATTTTTTTGACATAAAATTGACCATAAATCAAAAATTATAGTTTTGAATAAAATATATTAAAAAAAATATTTTATTATTTTAAAAATTAAAATTAAATTTAAAAAATTTTATTAAGAAGTTAAAAATTAAATAAAAAATTATTTTATTTAAAAAATTATTATTAAAGAAACATTTTTGACCAAAAATGTTAAGAAAAATTATGAATTAAAATATTTAAAAAAATTATTTAAAATTTTATTTATTAAAATTAATTAAAAAAATTAAAATATAAAAAAATATAAATAATTTTACTTTTTGTTTTTATTTTTTATAAATTATATTTTTATTTATTAATTTTTATTTTATTCTTATCTATTAAAATTTGTTCAATAAAATTTTTTGTTTTCATTTTTTGACGAAATTCTCAGTTTTTATTATTATTCATGAGTTTGTTGGCTTTTTGTTATTCAAATTTCAAGTAGAGACATCTTTAATTTAAAAATTTTTCATAAAAAATTAGTTCACTTCGTAGAAAACTCTCGTCAAAAATGACAATATTTCACCTTTTTTTGCCTCGTGTCGTGTCATAACTAAATTTACCTTCCGAAAATACAAACAAACTTTATTAAGAAGCCACCGCAATCCCAATGGAGTAAAAACGCGCCAACGAAAAAAAAAAATAAAACCACCTACAATGCAATTTACGCCAGCCATCGCAATATCCGCAGCATCAAAAAATTATTATATTTATCATTCGGCTCACAACATTTATCATCACGCGGCGACTTTGAATTATGATATTTTTCTGACAGCACCTTTTCACTCTCTTCGTGCATGCGGCATGCCACGGAAGAGATAAACACACGACGCACACATAAAAAAATTAGGCTCATTGCAATATTTTCATTATTTTTCCTCGAGAAACTCACGAGCGAGCAAACCATCGCGCCAAAAATAAATGAAAAAAAAAAAATTTTTTTTTCGTTGGCTTCTTTCGTCATTATTTCTCTTTATTGTTGATGGTGCGTCTTCGTCATGCTGTCACGTTCACGTCGTTTCACCTGAGTCGACTTTTCCAGCTGTTTCGCGTTCGACAAACAAACAATCGTAAAAATTACTTGACCAAAAAGCGACTTTTTTGCGGCAAGAAAAATAAATTGCCTCGCCTTGAATTATGTGTTTTGCTGCCAAAAGCCACAGAAACGCACAAAGATAGATTTTTCTAAATAAATTTACATTTTTTATTTAATCAAAACTCTATTCATGTCATTTTTCTTCGTTTTTTTGTCCGTTTCACAGTTTCGTCGTGTGTCGAGAAGAAGAAAAAAAAGCACAACAATGTCAGAATTTTCATGAAAATAATAATAACCGAGTAGTAAAAGGCATAAAATTTTTATAACTCCGTAGATGTGCGCGAACGATGAGCACGAAAGAGGATAAAAGAGGTTCAACTTTGTCTTTAAAATACCTGCTAGCTAAAATAATTTGCATAGGATTCATTTTTTCTTCACGTTCTTTCATTGTGCGAAAAATTGCGGTTCAAGTGTGGTTGATGGAAAGTACGCGAGAAATGAGGAAGTGACGAAAATTTTTTAATAATATTTTGGCGCATTTCGTTGCGGAAATTTTTTTCGGGTAATAAATGAGTGAAGAAAATTACAATTTTGACATTTAAAAAATTTGCAAAATTAATTTTAACTAAATTTTTCAAATATATTCGTTGGGTTTCACACAAAAATATTTCTATAAAAAATAAAACAGTCAAAAATTTAAAAAAAAATATTTTTTTTTTAAATTATATTAAATTAATTTTTTTATTAAAAAAATCTAAAAATTTAAAGAAAAAAAATATAATTTTCTAAAACATAAAATTTCTGTTTAAGAAAAATATTTCATATAATTTTTAATTTTTCTTTAACAAATCAGCTTTTATCTCAAAGTTGATTCCAATGGATTAATAAATTAATTAAATAAATAATTTATTAAAATTGATTAATAATAATTAAATAAATTATTTTTTTTCAGTAACATTTATAAATTATTTTAAATTAATTAATAATAATTAATTAATTAATTATTTTTTAAAGCATTTTTTTTTATTTTTTATAATTAATTTTTTTTAATTTTTATTATTATTATTTAATTATATTTTTATAATTTTTTTGTGATTATTTTTTAATTATAAAAATTAAATAAAATTTAATTAAAAATATTTAGAAGTTTCAAATTAATCTTTAATAAAAAAAAAAATAAATATATATATATAAAAAATAAAATAATAAAAAAAATAAAAAATCGATAAAAAATAATAAAAAATAAATAAATAAAAAAATAAATAAAAATAATAATAAATCAAGAAAAAAAAAACTTAAAAACAAAATTTAATTAAATCTTAATAATTCTAATATTAACAATGCTTATTTTTTATCAATATTTATATCTCACGTGTTTTTGTCACTTATTTTTTCTATCACTAAGCATACTTTTATTAGAGGAAGTAAATTCTTATCTAAATTTATTTTAAAATCATACATAAAATATAAATCCATTTTTTTCTATCTATTCGTTACTGAATTATTTGATTAAATTATCTCTGCCACAATTTCTGTAAGATTAATAATCGTCTGATCAAAAATGAGGCGATATGATTTTTTTTTTCGATAAGTTTTTGGTATAAATTGTCTGAGGTCACGAAATTTTAATTTATTATCCGCATTCGTTCAGCACGTTCAAGATGAAATTCTTCGGAATCGTTTTTGGCTTAATTGCCATCGCTCATGGATTTCCAACGAATTCTACGAGCAGAATTCATGGTAAGGTTTTTTTCTTAGTTTAATATATTTTTCATTATTTTTTAAATAAAAAATAAAATAAAATAAATTTTTTTTTTAATTATTTTCAAATTATATTAATAAAAATAAAAAAAAAAATAAATAAATTTAATTTAATTTTTTCTTAAATTTAAATTTAATAATTTTTAAATTAATTTTTTTATTTTTTTTAAATTAAATTTTAATTTTTTTTCTTCAAAAAGGCGGCGTCGAAACAACAATCGCCAACCATCCGTACATGATCTTCATGTATATTCAAAATGCCGGCGTTGGCGGTGCTTCCATCATCTCTCCGGAATGGGCTCTCACAAATGCCTTGAACCTCGTTGCTGACCCCATTCCTGATTTCATCACTTTTCGAGCTGGAAGCTCAGATCGCACATCTGGCGGATTAGTCGTTCGTGGCACGGAATATCACATGCACCCGGAATACAAAATGTGGAAGGCGGGATATGACGTTGCTGTTGTCAAAGTTTCGCCATCTTTCGAGGGAATGAACATCAAACCAATTCCCTTGACTGAAAGTCGGGATGAACTCGAAACGGGAAGTTTGGTCAGAATTACTGGATGGGGATCAACTGTAAGGTTTTTTTTTTTCAGAAAAATCAAAAAAAATTAATTCAATATTTTTTTTTTGAAAGGAAACCGGATCGCAGCCAATTATTTTGAGAACAGTTTCGGTCCCAATTATCGATGACGAGATTTGCAGAGAATATTGGGAAGATATTTGGGATGACTCGATGATCTGTGCTGGCGAGAAAGGCAAAGATCGATGCGAGTTGGACAAAGGAGGTCCAATGGTGAAAGATGGCGTGCAATACGGAGTTGTTTCTTTCTACAAAACATGCGGCGATGGAACTCCAGCAATTTATGCGAAATTATCCAATCCAGCAATCAGAAATTTCATTCGAATCCAGACCGGCGTTTAAAATCTGAAATATTTAAGAAATAAAATTAAATAAATTGTAAAAAAAAATATTATTTTTATTGCATTGCTTCTTCTGCCCAAAGGTCTGATTTCATTTTATTTATTTACTTTAAAAATATGAAAGCAGTGATGTATTTGATTTTTTTTTTATTTTTAAGTGAAACATTTTTCAAATATTTTTTTTCAAAAAAGTTGGATAAATTTTAATTTTAAAATATTAAATAAAATTTTAAAAAAAATATTTTAAAAAATTGGTAATTAATTAATAAAAAAATAATTAAAATATTTTTCAATTTTTGCTCAGAAAATTCATTCATTCAAAAAGAATCATATTTTTTTAACTTGAAAATTTATTTAAAAATTGGATTTGGGCTTTTATTTTTAAAATTTATTGAATTTAATTTTTTTAAAAAATTTATTTTTTTTATTCTTAAAATATAATAAAAAAAAATTAATTATTTTTAATTACAGTATACTCAAAAATATCATAATCAAATACATCACTGCTTTCATATTTTTAAAGTAAATAAATAAAATCCTTTGGGCAGAAGCAATGCAATAAAAATAATATTTTTTTTACAATTTATTTAATTTTATTTCTTAAATATTTCAGATTTTAAACGCCGGTCTGGATTCGAATGAAATTTCTGATTGCTGGATTGGATAATTTCGCATAAATTGCTGGAGTTCCATCGCCGCATGTTTTGTAGAAAGAAACAACTCCGTATTGCACGCCATCTTTCACCATTGGACCTCCTTTGTCCATCTCGCATCGATCTTTGCCTTTCTCGCCAGCACAGATCATCGAGTCATCCCAAATATCTTCCCAATATTCTCTGCAAATCTCGTCATCGATAATTGGGACCGAAACTGTTCTCAAAATAATTGGCTGAGATCCGGTTTCCTTCAAAAAAAAAAAAATTAAATTAATTTTCTTGGTTTTTCTGAAAAATAAACTTACAGTTGATCCCCATCCAGTTATTCCGACCAAACTTCCCGTTTCGAGTTCATCCCGACTTTCAGTCAAGGGAATTGGTTTGATGTTCATTCCCTCGAAAGATGGCGAAACTTTGACAACAGCAACGTCATATCCCGCCTTCCACATTTTGTATTCCGGGTGCATGTGATATTCCGTGCCACGAACGACTAATCCGCCAGATGTGCGATCTGAGCTTCCAGCTCGAAACGTGATGGAATTAGCAGCGGGATACGCAACGAGGTTCAAGGCATTTGTGAGAGCCCATTCCGGGGAGATGATGGAAGCACCGCCAGCGCCGGCATTTGGAATATACATGAAGATCATGTACGGATGGTTGGCGATTGTTGTTTCGACGCCGCCTTTTTAAAAAAAAATAAAAATAAAAATTTAATTTAAAAAAAATAATAATTTAATTTAAAAATTATTAAATTTAAAAAAAATTAAATTAAATTTATTTTTTTAAACTTTAAATTAACATAACTTCAAAATAAATTTTAAAAATAAAAAAAAATAATTTTAAAAAAAAATTTAATTTTTAAATTATTTAATTATTTTAAGTTTAACTTAAATTTAATTTTTACCTAATTAAAAAATAATTTAAAAAATAAAAATATATTAAATTAAGAAAAAAATCTTACCATGAATCCTGCTCGTAGAATTCGTTGGAAATCCATGAGCGATGGCAATTAAGCCAAATACGATTCCAAAAAATTTCATCTTGAACGTGCTGAACAAATGCGGTTAATAAATTAAAATTTCATGACCTCAGACAATTTATACCAAAAACTTATCGAAAAAAAATCATATCGCCTCATTTTTTATCAGACAATTATTAATCTCACAGAAATTGTAGCAGAGATAATTTAATCAAATAATTCAGTAACGAATCGATAGACAGAAAAAATTAGATTTAATTTTTTTATGAAATTTTTATGTTTATAAATTTATTATTTTTGAGTACCTATACTGTAATTAAAAATATTTGAATTAATTTAAAAAAAAATAATTAAATTAAAAATTTATAAATAAATTCTTATTAATTAATTATAATTTATTATTTAAATATTAATTTAATTTTATTAAATTTTATTATTATTTCATAATTATTATTAATAATATTTTTATTAATATTAAATAAATTGTGTTAAAAAAATTTCAATAGTTTGGATTTTAATTTTTTTTTTAAATAAAAGTAAAATTTTATTTATTCTTTAATTTTTTTTTCTTAATTTTAAAGTTTTTTTTTTAAATAAATAATTTAATATTTTTAACGAAATTTAATATTATTATTATTAAATAAAATATTATAAAAATTTTATCTTGAAATCATTCTTGAGAAAATTATCTTAAAAAAAGCAAAATGAACCTTTTTTTGTTACAAAATATTTATTCTTTTTATTAAATTTAAAAATAAAAATTCCAACAACTCATCACTGTGAAGATGAAGAATAAAGAGGCAAATTTACATGAATTTCGTATTAAATTCAATTTTCTCCTCCACGTGACGAACGATACCTTTAAGGCGGAATTTTTCCCTCTCCGCACCATCATAATGTGTCTTGTTTTCCATTTTTCAATCACACATTCAACCATTTATTATAAAAAAAACACACACACACAATCTCAACTGATTTGCCCTTCGGCCAAACAAAACAATCGACGTAAACATCAGATTTCTCATGAAAGGCATGGCGAAAAAAAAAATGAAAGGGAATAAATAAGAAAGACAACAACAACATCATAACAACGATGGCACGAAACAACGCCCGATACAATGATAAAAAATAAAAATCTTACGGGTTTAGATTGATATTCATGGAAAAGATGAAAATTTCCTCCGCGAACCTCCCAATCACGAGGAAAAAAAATGGCAAAAGATAAAAAAAAACGCTTTTCATAAATTGATTTATATTCAGACACGACTTAGCATCGAACAAATTTTATGTCCTCTACGAGATTATTTTTAACTAAGGCTCCAGCGATTCTGCTAATAACGAAAATGGAAAACGCAATAAAATCAGGCGAAAAAAAAAACTGATCGATTCGCGAACAAATAACGCAAAGGTAGGATTTTATGTGAAAAATAAAAAAAAAATACTGGATAAAAGCCAATAACAATGCGCAACTTTGACGATTGTGTGGATTTTTTTCATTGTTCGGCAGGGTAGGCAGTAGTAACATCGCGAGCTCGGTGTGATGGAAATCTCATGTTTATTTCATGCATTCAAGGTGTTTTCTATCCATTTGCGAGTAATGTGTATAATATTTCTAGATTTTTATTTAATTTCCGTTATAGGAGTGCGAGAGAAGAGAAAACGGAGAAATCGAACGCTCGAAGGAATGGAGGTGACTGAGCTACATTTCAAATGAAGTGTTTTGCTGTTGTTATTGTATTTCATGATGTCGGAATAATATTGAATAATAACAAAATTGCGAGCTGAATTGAGTGTTTTTCTCCCATTACCAATGCAATTTCTTTTAAAAGCCTGTTTCGACGTGTTTTTTTTTCACGTGAACAGTAGTAGTGCGAAGTCATTAGAGGATGTCGTGATGTTGTCGTTCGCAATGAAATGTTGTCGGAAAGATGTTTGGAATAAAATTATTTTTGTTTTTGGAAATTGATTTAAAATTTAAAGGTGAATTTTTTACTTTTTTGTGATAGAAATAGGAAAGTTTTTGTTATGATTTTTTTTTTATTTTTTGTTTAAAGCTAAAAATTATTTAATTTAAAAAAAAATTAATTTAATTTAATTTAAAATATTAATTTAAATTAATTTTTAAAAAATTATTTAATTTTATTCAAAAAGTTAATTTCATTTAATTTAAAAAATTAATTTAATTTAAAAAAAATTTAATTTAATTTAATTTAATTTAATTTAAATTTAATTTTATTTAATTTAAAAATTGATTTAATTTAATTCAAAAAAGAATTAATTTAATTTAATTTAAAAAATTAATTTAATTTAAATTAATTAATTTTCATTAATTTTTTAATTAATTAATTTTAATTTAATTTTTTATTATAAATATTATTTTATTTTGAAATTAAATAATTTTTTGAACATTTCTTAATTCTTATTCAGCAAAAAAAAAAATAATTCAGCAAATATAAAAAAAAAGTTATTTAACTATTTTTTTTTCAAAAATCTTGAGTACTGATTCAAAATATATTTATTTCAGCAAGTTTTATAAATTTCGTTAATGTAAAATAATTTTACATTAATGATGTAAAATTAAAGTAACTAATTCAGCAATTTTTATTTATTCAGAGAATTTTATTTTCAGCAAATTTAAAAATAGCTTATTCAGCAAATTTAATTTATTCAGAAAATTTTTTTTAAGTCAACATAATTTAATTAGCAAATTTTTTTGTTTTAGAAAACTCAGTAAATTTATAATAAATTAACTAAATAAATAAATTGCTGAATTTGAAAAAAGCCGGAAAAATTTGCTGAATATTTTTTTTGAAATAGTTTAACATTGAAAAAAAATCTCAATTCAGCAAATGTTTTTAAATTAATTTTTTTTTAGTATTTTAAACTATTCAGCAAGTATATTTTCCATTTTTAAAATAATAAAAATAGTTAAATAATATTTTTTTGTAATTCAGCAAATTTTTATAGTTTTGAAAGATTGATTATTAAAAATTTGTGGCATTTCAAGAGATTTAGATCCTCAAAAGTATTTTCTAAAAAATTTACTAATAATATAAGTTCTAAAAATAATTTTGAAAAAAATTTAAATTCAAATTCAGCAAATTTTCGAATTAAGCAATTACTTCAATTTGTTTCATGTTACGCAATTTAAATTATATATTGAATAAAAATTAAATAAAAACTTCAGTCCAATCAAAAATTTCCTGTTAAAAAACTACCAATTACCTTTAAGCACCTTCCTTAATATTAATTCAATAAACCTGCTCATTTATTAATTAAACATCATGATAAATTATCCACTTTCCCGAAATAAAACGAAAAATATGTAAAAAAACTTTCACTTTTCAATATGTTAATATTGACTTCATCATCATCATCATTCAGGTAAGTATTGTTCCATACCCAACGTCATGATTACCATTATGATGTGCTTGGCGATTATTACAACAACAACAAGTATCCACTTTTTCGTGAAAATTTTAACATTAAATAATTTATCTTCATTATAGAGTACGAGGAGAGACCGTTCGGATCGTGTTGGCAGTCAATTATGAGCCATAATTAATTAATAACTTCGTTAATGAATTATTAATTTTTTTTCTCCTTGTTCGATGATATAATATAATTTAATATTCTTTCGAGAGTGGGACGAAGAGCATTCTTGTGTTAATTTTTATTTTACGAGTGAGTGATAAAACTCGCATTTAAACGGGCAATAAATGTACGATAAAAATTGAACTTGGCGATGAAAGAGAAGGAAATTCCCTTTTATTTACTGCAAACACAGAAATAAAATAATTAATTTCCAATGAAGGAAAGTCCCGTGCAAGAAAATTAAATAACTTTGTCCGTACAATAAATCTCCCGTCGTCCATCGAACATTTAATTCACACACAATCTGTGCATTCGACGTTATCAGATTCAGAGATTATTCGATTTTCAATAAGCGGCAATAATGTAATAATACCTTAACGTTCTTCATTTATCCCATAAATCTTATTAAGCATTCACGTAAGAAGAAAGCAAAGAAAGGCAAAGTGTGAATACGAAGCAACAGTAGCAAAGACTGCGAAGAAAAAAAGTTGTGAGTGAAACAAAAAGCCCAACACAAAACTAATAAAGTGTTTCAATTTAGCACAAATACATCCAGAATGTACTTTATTCCGAGCATTTTCTATGGACGTGTTTCTATGATCTTTTTTCTTTTCTCTTAAAAAAAATCTTTGCTGTTATTCCAGAAAGAAAGCAAAGAAAAAAAACACGAGCTACTAAGTCAATTCATTTCAATCAGTATGCAGGTCAACATAAATTTTTCCTTTAATACTACAGGAGTTTTTGTTGCAAATAGAAGAGAAAAAAAAGAGAGAAATACGGCGTCGCGTTGATTTAGAAATTACTTCGAGAGTGTTTTTGATTTTTTATAATGTGATTATTATTGAGAAAAAAAGTGCAGGGAATTACATTGAAAAAAATTTGTGAATTTTACGAGAAAAAAAGTTTTTGTTTGAATTCAGCAAATTTTAGGATTTTTTTTAATTCAGCTGAATAAAGATTTTACAAAATTTACAATTCAGCAGATGTTAAAAATTTAATTCAGCAAATTTTACGATTTAATAATATTTATTTTGTTTAGCAAAATTTGCAATTTATTAATTTTTGCAATTCAGCAGACTTCAAAATATGAATTAATTTATAATTCAGCAAATTCAATATATTCAGCGAATTTAATAGAATTTATTATATTCAGCAAAATTCTTAATTCTTTAATTTTTTTAATTCAGCAGATTTTTATAAGCTTTATCCTCAAATGTCATACCAATTCAGCGAATTTCGAAATCCAACAAATTTTAAATATTCAGCAAATCTTTTTGCAAAATAAATATTCAATAAAATTTTAAATTCCTTAATTTTTGAAATTTAGCAGATTTTCAAATATTTTATAATTCAGCTAATTTAACAATTTTATAAAAATTGTTTTATTCAGCAAAATTTGCTAACCATTAATTTTTGCAATTCAGCAGACTTAAAATTTTTAATTCAGCAAATTTTACCAATTCAGCGAATTTCACGATTCATTATTTTTTTTAAATTCAGCTTTTAAATACAAAATATTTTTTAATTAAGGAATTATTAAAATTGTGCAGTTTAAACTAATTCAGCGAATTTCAAAATAAGCAACTCTAATCAGTTCATCAATTTTCACAATTCAGCAAATTTTATAATTCACCAATTAGAAAGTATTGAAGGAATAAAAATGAAATTTTTAAGCTGAATAACCTAAAAATTAATTTCTGAGCCCCAATATTCTCTTCCTTGCAACTCCATTTCAAATTTAATCTCAAACATAAAATAAAAAGTGAAAAAATAAAAGGTTTGATCTAAGAAAAATACGAGAAGAAAAAAAAACTTTGCAATAATGCTAACACACATCGTCTTCCAATACAATCAAGTTTCGTAGAAGTGCACAGACAACCAACTACATTATTAGGAAAAACAAACTTTGCACATTATTTTTCTAACATTTACTTATAGATACCTACAACAGCTCCGCACACACGTTGACGATCAAACAAGAGAACAAGGAAAAACTTATGTTAGTTCATGATTTTTCTTTTTAGTCAGTCAAGCGAAGCCTTTCGTTCGGAAAAAGAAAATCACACGTGCAGAACAGCAACACATTCCTCATCATTTGATCGAGTTTGACCTGAAACTTTTTATTTTCATCCTTCTAGAAGGAAGCCCATTTAAATTCAAGCCAACAGTAAAAAGATCATTATTTCCGAAGAGGACGACACAGAAAAAAAAGGTAAATATAAAATATGAGTCAACAAAGCAAAACGAGGCAAAGGCAAGACAACAACAACAATAATAATAATATGCTCCATAAAATACAGTCGTTGTTGTTGTCGTCACTTGCTAACTTTTTTTTTTGTGCTGTGCTGAATGTTCGTAGAAGAGGCGACACAGGATAAAATGTGGGCTAAATGTTGTGTAATGACAATTATCCCGCCCATTAAAAATGTCTAATCGTTCCATAATCTGCACTCATTCAGCAGTTAAACGGTTTTGTCTCTCTTTTTGCTGCGTTCAGCCTTTGGATTCAAGCAGCTTAGATGATACTTTTTTTTTCGCAATACAATATTTATTTGAATGTAGAAGGAAGTGAAAGGAGAGTGAAACAGCGGAACTGCGTTTTTCGCTTCTCTTTCTATGTCTCGAGCACTATGAGTTGAAGAAGTAGAAAATTTAACGTTTTAATTTTTAAAAAAAATTTGCTGAATTTGAAATTTGTTGAATTCGAAATTTGCTGAATTATGCTAAATTTAAATTTTTTTAATAAAAAGCTTGCTGAATTTGTAATTCGAAATTTGCTGAATTCAAAATTTGCTGAATTATAAAATTTGCTGAATTATAAAATTTGCTGAATTATAAAATTTGCTGAATTCGAAATTTGCTGAATTCAAAATTTGCTGAATTAATTAAAAACTTTATGAATTTAAAATATGCTGAATTACATTTATTGGTAAATTTGCTGAATTGTTAAATTTGCTGAATTGTTAAATTTGCTGAATTCGAAATTTGCTGAATTCAAAATTTGCTGAATTCAAAATTTGCTGAATTCAAAATTTGCTGAATTCAAAATTTGCTTAATTAAAAACTTTATGAATTTAAAATATGCTGAATTACACTTATTGGTTTACACGTTGAACTAAAAATTTGCTGAGTTGATAAATTTGCTGAATTAGAAATTTGCTGAATTAAAAGTTTGCTGAATTGGATTTTTTTTACTTTGAAATTTGCTGAGTTAAAATTTTCTTTCATTTATTGAATGGAAAAGTAACATTGAGTTAATTTCTTCTACTTTTAAATCCCAGAGCAATTAATCCAGCAACCCATTTTATTACAAATTTATATAAAAAAGCAAAACAACTCTCGAGATAACATACGTTAGTTTTTATTTTTTATTTTTTTTAACTAAAAACCGATATACGCGATACGAACGATGCGTGAACATTCATTTTACGCCCATTGCAACTTTTTTATCTCTCTCTGGAAGCTACAACGAAAAAGTTATGCAATTTACTTTTGCTTCCATGAAAATGGATGTACATTTTCCTGCCTGACACAATGAGACACAGGAAAAATAATAGAAAATAGCTGCCGGCCCACAATTTATGTACATGCCAGGACACGAAAAAAACGAGTGCATTCAATTGAGACAGTCAATTGAGTGAAGCAGTGAGTGAGTAACGCAGGAAAAAAAGAGGAAGAGACGATAATAAGTGTAATTAAATGACAATTATTATCTCGTCTCGTAGATTGCTGCCAGCTGTTGTTGTTTCAGCAGAAATATTATTTATTTTTTGTCTGCATGGATTTTTGTTTCTGTTGTGACGTTTTTGTTCAGTTGAAAAGTGAAAATTTCTGGAAGTGCAATGCTTCTACGAATTTTGTATTTTCTGTCTGCTGGTTTTCTAGTTAAAGAAGCCCGAAAGTTGATATTATAATTTATAGCAGAGGAATTTTCAGAAAAGTTTCAACAGAAAGGCGTAAAATATCAAAAGTTTAGATTTCGAAGAATGAAAACTTAGATTGAAAAGTTATGTTAACAGCTTTGGAGTAAAATGGAAATTTCAAAGGAAATTTTGTTTTTCAACTATTAACTTTACCTTAAAATTTTTTTCTCTCAAAATTTGAACAGAAATATTATTTTTCTTCATATTAATTGTCAAATTTGCTGAAAACTCATAAAATTAAGTTTTTGCTGAATTAAATTTTGTTTTAACAAAAAAAGAAAGTTTGCTGAATTAGAAATTTTGATTTTAGTGCATTTAAGAATTTGCTGAATAGTTTGCTGAAATCCGCATTCTTGAAATTATTAAAACAAAAAATTAGAAAAATCGCTAAATAAAGGAATTCTGACATTCAGCAACATCAAGTTTTCAAAACTAGCTGAATATGCAAAATTTGCTGAATTGCATAATTTTTATATTATAAATATTTTGCTGAATTATACGATTTTAAAAAACGAGAACCTCAATTAAAAATATTAACTGAATAAGAAAAGAAATGTTTGATCAAGTTTCAAAAATTTGCTGAATATACGAAATTTGCTGAATATACGAAATTTGCTGAATATACGAAATTTGCTGAATATACGAAATTTGCTGAATATACGAAATTTGCTGAATTGCATAGTTTAAATAGTTTAAAATTTAAATTTAAGAAATTTTAAAAAATTTAACAAAAACTAAAATTAAAAAAAATTAACTGAATCCCAAAAGGATTCCATCAAGATTTTGAAATTCGCTGAATATATATGCTGAATTCGCTGAATTTGCAAAAAATATATTTTAAATGCAATTTTAATAAAAATAAACTTTCAAAGAGAAAATTTCGATGAAAAATATTTTAAAACGCTTGCAGAAAATTCTAAACAAATTGTACGATTTCCTCATTCGTTAATTACCTAAGCTATTTTAATAAGCTATTTAAACTCGATTTTCCGCGAAATTTCTCTTACATGAAAAAAGTGTTATGAAAAACGCTTTTACAAAGTTCAAACCCTTTTAAAAAAATAATTACAGGGAATAACACTTGAAACGAGAAAATTGCTCAAAACAAACATCAGAATTCGAAATCATTGGAGCCCATTAACATAGTTCCTACTATTTGGTTGCATGAAAACGTGTACATTACATACAATTAACAATGCATCATGTCATTAAAATGCATAATATTGTGTTAAACATACTCGAATGTAAACAGCGTACGTTCCGTAGAAACGATCAACAGACAGAAACAGGTGAGTTTTTCCCGTTTTTTTCTTCGTTTTTCCTCTCTCTCTCTCTCTCATTTTTCGGATTTTCTCTCTTTTTTGTCTTTCGTGACGTCATACAGGCTCTCGCCATTCCGCCACATGAAGTACACATGTCTCAAATGGGAGAAGGCAGTGGCGTCGTCGTACAACGAACGACCTGTATAGGTTGAATTTCCCAGGCTCGGCGAACATATGACGCCTTTGCATGTGTTGGTGCGTCGTTATTTTGTCCTACGACAACTTTCGTTAATCTGTACGCGATGAAAAATATTGATGTTGACTAAAAGCATGTGAAACGGAAAATTAGAACGATGAAATTTTCGTTAAGCGTGTGTCGTGTCGTGTGTACGTGAAGAAGATGCGTGTACTGTACTGCGCAAAGCAATTTTTCGATATTTTGATAACGACGCGTCGTCCCGTACACACACGTACACACGGAGAATCCGCATAATCACCAGCAATATTTTTACCGTTTTGATTCATATTCGTCAGTACTGTTTCGACAATCGGTCGCGATATACAATTAAACAAGGACTACCTTCGTGCGTTTCTTTCAAACTAACTAACCAACAAAAAAAAAATCTACATGATTATTTTTTTATTTTCTCGGGTTTTTTCTCCGCGCTGCTCGAACAAAATTACTGGCGGAGTGAGAAATATGGCTTTTAAATGCTAATGACACACGATATTAATTGAATATTCATTAAAAAAAAGCCGCATTTGAATATTCATATGTGTGCGAGTGATTAATAAAGGCCGCCGACGAAACAATTAAATGCCATGTTGGTACATACTGTGGGCAGATTTATCGGAAAAATTGCAAGATAAAAATCCGATGATACGTAAAAAAAGTATTTAAATGATTAAAAGTTAATTAAAAAAATTTTATGTGAAAAAATAAAAAAGATTTATAAAAAAATAATTGAAACCTTCGATTTAATAATTAATAATAAAAAAAAATAAAAATAATAAATTTAAAAAATATGAATGTTGAAAAATATATCTTGTATTGATAAAATAATAATAATACATGTATAATATATAAAATTAAATAAATAACCCAGAAAATAAAATAATTATTAAAAATAAATGATTATTTAAAGTTCAAGTGAATTAAATAATAATAAAAACAAAAGAAATTTTTTTTAAAAAAATATAAAATTTAAAAGGTAATTTTTCCATTTAAATAAGTGAATTATTTAAATCATCAATTATAATGTTTTTTTTTATTTATTGGAAAAAAAAAATAATAAATTTACAAATAATTAAATTTATAATGGTCCAGTGAGAGTATTAAAAATAAAATACGTTGAATATTTGCATTCGTAGTAAAAAATAAAATACATTATATTTTACATAATACATTGTTCAATAAATAATCATAATAATAAAGATGCATTATGTACTATCAAATTCGATTTAAATTTTCATAATAATAACAATATCAATAATTTATTGTATTATTATTATATATAAACATTGTATTATGTCATTATTTGGAAATTTGTAGTATTAATACAATGTTATTATTTAATATTAATAATATTTATTTTTTTTATAATTTTTTATGATTTAATATTTTAAAAATAAATTAATAATTTTAATATAATAATTATTAAATAATTTATTAATTTAATATTATTCTAATAAATTTATTTTTATTTAAATAAATAATTATTTTTAATAAACTTTATAATTTTAATTTAATATTTATGATTTTTTTGTATTGTTTTTTTCATTAAAAATTTTATAATTTTTATATATACCTAATTTGATTTTTATAATTTTTTTTTTAAATTTATTATTTGTCATATATTTTTAAAAATTTTAATTATTTTTTATGATTTTATGTATTATTTCGAAATTAAAAATTTAATAATTTTAATTAAATTTTATAATTTTTTTAAAAGGTCATTTAGGATATTTTTGTATTTAATTACCTTCAAAAAATTAATTAATTCTTAAAAATTTCTTAATTAATATAATTAAAATTTTTGCAGTGACCCCACTTGACAAGGAATTACAAATAAACGAGAGATAAAGTAAACAAACACCAAAAAAGGCAAATAATTCAAAAAAGTGTTGAAAATTAAAATAAAAGAAAAGAACCAGAAAATCCATACAAAAAGTATTTTAATGAAAATAAAATAATAAAAAGCAGAAAAGTGACAAAAGAGATAAAATTACTTCCGGTTCCTTTTCTTTCTTTATAAATAAATAAATATACAAAAGATACACACAAAAATAAAGTATCAAATAAAAATAAATAAATATATAATAAAATACTCAAGTGATAAAAAAATATCATAAAAAAATACTTGTGCTGACTGGAATTTCTGTCAGTTTTCGTGTCAACAATAATAGTTGTTGTCTGTGTTCCTTGTACTTGAATAAAACACAATAAAATTATATAATAAAACAATAACACACAAAATTGGATAAATAAAATACACCTTGAATTATCACACAAAACGAACGACCGAATAAACAGGTGAGTGATATTATAAACCCTTTTTTTTCATTGTCACCTTTTTTCATTCAATTTTTTTCCTTGTGAATAATAAAAACGGTACTTTATTAAAAAATTATGATGTCTGGGTGTTAATAATTATGTATCATTTTTTTAAAAAAATGTCAATTCACGTGAGATTGATTGCCTTTTTTTGACGAAAATGAAAGGAAAATATTTTTTTTCATGTTTGACAAATTAAAGTAACATGTTTTCGGAATTTCGGGGAAAAATAGGTCAATCAGCGCCTTTTGTCACTTTTTCAATAATAAAAAAAGTGTCTCGTTACGCTAAAAGCCGTGTCAATCAACGTTCCATGGCTTATTAAAATATTCAAATAAACGATAGGTTATGGAATCCAAGAGAATATGAAAGTTATAATTATTTTTATTGATGACATTTCTTTGTCGTTTTTTGTTGGAAAATTCCATCGACTTGAGTTTAATGAGGCTTTCAAGAAGTGTTAGTGACAATTTTATTGTTGAAAAATCCATAATTTCCGGGAAGTTTGGTTGTGTTGATGTAAGCTTGATGATAAAATGAAAGGTTTTGATTAATTTTTCACAGAGAATTTCATTTTTTATTTATTTCATTCAGAGAAACGTTATTAAGAGATGAACAAACAGACAATTTTCCGAGAATTTGATGATTATTGTGAGGATTAAATGTTGGTATTGTTTAACTACTTTTGTGACAAATGATTCGTTCTGCGAAAAATTATTTATAAATAAATAACAATTAAAAAAAAAATAATCATCAACTTTACAGAACGTGAAATAGAGAAGGATTAGTAAATATTAAACAAAAATATTTTTTCGGTTTTCAAAATTATGCAATTAATTTATTTTTAGCTTAAGGACAAATTTGGGTATGCAATAAACATTACATAATAAATTTGTAATTTTCTATTAGTTTTTGAAGAAATTTTCCATTTTTTTTTTCACAGAAACCTTTTAAGAGTTAATATGGACATTTTACGAAAATACAGAATAAGTTAACAAAAGCTGAATTCGAGACAACTCGTTACAAAGATTTTATGGATTCAAGTTTTTCAAGCTTTGTAAAAGTCACTTCTATAAAATTGCTAAAAAATTCTTTGAGATGCGTTTATGAAACTTCATAAAAGGAATTTCTTTTTAATCTTTTTTGTTTTGTTTCAAAAACTACTTAATGAACACATAATCTAAGAAATTTATCAATAGAGCAAAACTTTAAAACCTAAATTTTAAAACTTTTTAAAAATTCATTAAACCATCTTTGAACAAGAAATTTGTGGAAAGGAAGAAAATTTTTGTGTGCACTACTTTTATATTCTCATAAAAGTAGAAAAGCATCTTAGCAGTAAAGTAGAGCTTCTCAATATTTTCAATATTTAATAAATGTGTATTTATATAAAATTCTCATCACGAGAGAAAATGTACAAAACGAAACGCAATATTTTATCATTATTAAGCTTTGAGTAAACATTATTCATTAAAAATAAGCTCTGATTACATAAAATTTATTTTTAATGTTGACTTATTTTTCATTTATTTACCTAAAATAAAAAATATATAACTTCCCGGAAGTAGCGTTGAAACAAGGCTTTAAAAAAATTTTTCGTGGAAATTTTTTTTTTCATTATTTCGAAGAATACTCGTATTAAATTTTCTTTTTTTCTGTTTCTGCTTTAATAAATAAAAAAATAAAATATTCAAATTAAAGCAATTTTTTATAACCCAAGAAAAAATCTCAATTGGGCTTTGACCCAAATATTTGTTCAAAGATTTACTAAAAAGATTACTGTGAAAATTTTTTTCATTGCGAAAAAATTGAACTGAATAAAAAAAGGATTTAGCTCGGCATCAATTCAATAGCCAGCCAACAAAACGAGACGGAAGCATTTATTTTTTATTTATTTATATCCGCATTCAATTTTCTGTACTTTACAAGAAATAGTCAGACGACGACAATTTCTTTCTTTTATTCCTTTAATATTGATCTGGATGTGAGTAAGAGCTTATGTTGCTATTACATTTGAACTCTTTTTTCAAGTTTATTGAAATCAATTGAAGTGATACAGAAAAAAAATTGAATGTCAATTGTTGCGAACAATTATTCCTTCCTTGACCTATTGATCGGATCAGGAATTTTTTTTTCTGTGAAATTTATTCACTTTTCCTCTCTCGTTCTACCTTTTTTTTTGCTGCGTTCCGTCACATCATGTATCGATGTTTTTATTATAAATTTGTATTCCAATCTTGTATACAAGAAAAAATTATTTTTATTATTATTGACCTCTTTTACTCCAGCGGTGGTTGAGCCGTGATTGTGCATGTGTGTTGGGGTATGATTGTTGCATATTATATTATAATAATATGTAAATGCGCAAAAAAAGCTTGATAAAATATAAACATGAACAACACATTTTATTATTATTATTTATATTATACTACATGGTGTAGATATTGATTGTTTGTTGTGTCGACAATTTTTTTTTCGTTTGGAATTTTCAAGCTGTGTGTGTTCTCGCGCGCGCTGTGTGTTTATTTTGAATGAATAAATAAATAAGAGAATAAAAATATTTTTTTCTTCCTCACTTTTACATGTTCTTCACATGTAAATCGATTACGTGTCTATATTCGTTTATGTGTGTTGTTGAGGAAAAGACATTTTTACCTCCTTTTTTGATGTTTGTTCAGCATCTTTCTTTTCGAGATAGAAGAAGAAAGAGTAAGAGCATTGACGTCTGATGGCATGGCAGGAAAATTGTCATTGCAGGATGTCGTGTCTGGTGAGTTTTTGTGAAATTTATTTTTTTACGCTTGATACTGTGAAAATTTATTTTTCGCAGAATTTTATATGCTTGGTTTGGATTAATTGGAATAGATTTTATGCTTGGTTTGAATTAATCGGTATTGATTAACTTATATTTCACTAATGGAGAGTTCTGATAAATTCAAGTTTAGGAAAATTTCAGTTAGACATGTAAAGAAAAAAAAAACAAAAATTTTTCAAATTATTTCTTAAATAGAAAAAAATTGTAAATTTACTTACTTAATTGAAAGTTTATCCAAAGACTTGAGCTGTTTTGATTCGTTGTTATCTTCAGTTTAAAGAAAATTTATTGAATTTTTCCTTTTTTCTGAAATATTTTTTAAAACGTCAAAAGCTTTCTTCAATCCAAATCATGTAGGTTTGCGTTGAAGAATTTGTTAAAATATTTAAAAAATTTTGTTGATTCAAAATTTTTCGAAAACCTTGAAAAAAAATGTTTGATTATTTTTATGATTTTTTTAACTCTTAATTTTTTTTAATTTTTATTTTTTAATTTTTTTTTTTAAGTTTTAAAAGTTTAAAAGATTATTTTTATTGAAACTTACCTTAATTAATTCCTTGAAACTCTTAAATAAAAAAAAAAATAAAACTTACCTCTCGAGACGCCAAATTTTTACAAATTCAAAAACATATTTGTCTCAAAAAAAGTCCTTGAACTCACCAAAGCCGTTCATTCTCTTCCCAATCATCTTAACAAACACCCGAAAAACCGCAAATCATTCTTTGCACATATTTTCCATTACCATCTACTTGAATACGCCTCCAACTCCCTCGCATCATAACATATTTTTGATTACGGAACCGGATGTTTTGCTGTTTACTCAAATCATTATTTTCAATCATAATTTTCTTCTTCCTCGTGGTTCGTGTTGTTGTTGCTTTGATGTGGTACCGAAAAATTAAAGGAATCTAAAAAAAAACAAAAATATTTATTAGCTTACAAACGAGCGCGACAACACGAAATGATAACCTTTAATCATGAAATTCGTTTTGATGGGAAAACTCCCCGCAGAGACATGTCATCGTAGCTGCCATGTCAGAGAATCAATCGCTTCGTATACCGATGGTTGGATAAATTTCCACGTATGAGGTGACGAAAAAACCGAGAAAAATAAAAAAAAATACAAAATTGAATAATGAAATTTCATCAATTGTTGAAGAGTGTCATGTGGCAAGGCAATACTTACACGTTAGATTGAGCGCTCAACAAACATCGGAAGATGGATGGAAAATATTTGTCTCTCCTCTTAGCTCTACGTTTCGCATGTAGAATTCAATTTTTAGATCGAATTTTCTACTTTGACGTATCTCTATAGAAAAAAGGGGAGAAAGTGTTATTGATGTTCAAGTGGAAGAATAAATCAAGAAAATACCAAAGAGAATATTTGTGGTTAAGCAATTTCCCGCAAATGACGCAAAATTTTCGTCTTCCGTGATGATGAAAGAAATTTTAATGGACGTTACGCCAACGAAAAATTGCGTGATCTCCCGCCAGTTGTAAGACTTAAAAAAATTTTCAAGGTTGTTCTTGCGTCATTTGGAGTGTTTACTTTGTGATTTTTCGTCTATAGCCGAGTGTTTTTTGGGGAAAACTGTTCACATAAAACGTAAAAGCCATTGTACGTGACATCTGGTCACGTTAGATGTTTGTTTGTTTGTTTTAAAGACCTGTAACAAAGAATCCGGAAAATTGGCTTAAAAAACAAAAAAAAAGATTTTTTAGCAGTTCATTTAATTTACTCACCCGGTATGTATTTCCTCTGAAATAATCTCTGAATTTCTTAATTTTCGTTTTTCTTTTATTTCATTGTTCTCCCTCTCTCGTTTTTTGCTACAAATTAGACAGAAATTAATTCATTAAAGAGCTCGTTTTAAATGCTTGAACCTGTGTCGCCCGTGGAGAAAATTATCTCGTTTTTTTGTTTGATGTTGATCTGCACGGATTTCACGAATAGTGAATAGAAACAAAAGGAAATTGTTACAATTCGTGCCCTATTCTGTCCCTTTTTTTTGTATAGTTTCAAATATAAAAGATATCATATCGTTACGACACAATTTTACAAGCGAAGAGGAACAAGAAGACGATAATAAGTTTTTTTTTGAAATAGCGAGTCAAGTACATTATCTCCTGCTTAAAATCTCCCCTTCGTGTTTCCTTTCTATACCTTTTCTAAAATATTCGTCATACACGAAAAAACACACACACAAGAAAACCAAAAGAGACGACAGGCGACGAGCAAGAGAGTAAAACTACCGCCACGGAAAAACAAGGTAATTACCTGCATAATCTACGCGTATAATTGGAAGTCAGTACCCTTTTAAATAATTATTACGCCCTCAATTTTCAGCGTTATTACCTTTTTGCCGTTTGCTAACTATGCACGTGTGAGGAATTAACATAGAAAATATCGTTGCACTTAAAATTTTCTAATAGAATGTGAAAATATGTACAACGCGAAATATGAAATTTAATTTGCCGTGAACGAATAACAACACAATTATGTAGAGCTTTGTGTATGGAATTAGTTCGGTTCGTGGAAAGAAGTTGAAGAAAATTAATACAAATTTACGCTGTAAAATGCTCCCAATTAAGAAGTGCACATGCAAAAGGCAAATAAATGTAACTATCTTTCGTTGGGTGAAATTTCTAATGTTTAAAGTACAGTGCGTTCAATGAACTTTTAATTGAATTTGATGAAAATATTTTTAATTTTACTAATTATTTTTTTTTAAATTTTACACAGGAAGTTGGATAATTCGAAAAAATCCTTTAAGAAACTGAAAATTCGGTAGAAATAATAATTTGCCAAAACATGGATAACTATTGAACAAACAATGCGCTCAATGTTAATCTTCAAACAAAACAAAATAAGAACGACTTAAGACTATTTTGGAGTCATCTGCTTTCATAGTTTATACCGTTCATTCTAATTCCAAATACTGTGTACATTTGTTATCGTTCATGAAAAAATCATAAAACTTCCGAATGAGGAGATATGCTGCAAAAACTATGAACGTCGCTTTTCTAAAGCTTGAGATACAATTTTTTTTACAAAAAAGCAATTTTATAATCAACTTTAACTACTTGTGCCATACAATTTTTAAATTCTGAATGCATGTGCCCATGAATATAAACAAACCCAATTAAAAACATTAAAAAACTTGCTACTGCAAAAAACTGTTCAGCTGAAAGACCGTGTTCTGAGGATAAAGATCGTATTTACAAACCACATTTACAGAACTTTGGTAATAGAATTAGAAAAAAATTCTATTAATGAAAATAATAGGTTAGGTTGTTAGGTTTGAGTTGATTAATATTGAAAATAGTAGATACAAACGTTAAAGTAAAAGCATTAGCTTAAGATCAACAAATTTACTTTTAAACAAAAAAAAAAAAAGAAATCTAAAATTAAAAAAATGTTCAATTATTAAAAAAAATTATTTTTACCTTGACCAATTTTCATATGGTCATTTAAAGTTAAATTATTTTCTTACTTAAACTTTGTATCGTTTTTGCTTTCTACAAAAATTTGTACAAAATCTACAAAAAAAAAATATTGAATTAGAAAAGTCAAATTATTAAATTCACTTGAAAAAAAAATTAAACGCCCTGTAGTTAGCGAGCCAGATAACCATCTGCTTGTACTTTATTTGTGACAGGAAACGAACAGAAAAAAATGCTTTTTCCATGGAAATTAATCCCCTTGTACACACCTTATAGCCGCGCATTTTCGCTCCAGAAACTTTCATAAGAATGCAACACCAATTAAAACGTTCAAACAAAAAAGAAACTACCTCTACAAACACACTTGATTTTATAACGAAGCGGATCAAAATGTCATAATGTCATTTCTTCCAGCTACTTACCCTTAATTTTTTTCATTGTTTGCCTCGTTGCTACTAACAATTATGACTTTTAACGATGTAAACAATTGCTCCGTGCACATTTTCCATTTGGAGATAATTCATTTCCGTAAACAAAACTATTACACTTTGAGCTTCATTGTTTGTTTCTTTTTTTTTTGTTCGAAAGTTAGTTTTGCATGTAAGTTGTGACATAAATGTTGTAACATCTTACGGAGGGACAATAAAGTTCTCGGTAATCTAATTACGTTTTTGTGGGAAGCGGCACCCACACACATGCCTGCCTACTGCGATGCGATGCGGGTTTAAGAAAAATATTACAATGTTGACATACATTACCGTAGAGATATACGATGCGAGTAAAATCCTGACTGAAAATAGTCACCCCGTAATCCAATTACATGCGGAGCTCATTACAAGTCTCAGTGGGATAATAACAAATATAGCGCATAAAACTAAATGACGCAAAGAAAGATTATTTTATTTAGACTTTTGAGCATCAACTCGGCTACTATACATCTCTCTAGTTATGTAGCTTCTCATTTCCTTCATTATGCCTCGAGCGAATGTGCTTGGTTTTGTATCCGGAAAACTCTACATTTTTTTTTGTATTTTTTATTTTCATTTCTCAATGGGTTTAACTTTTGTTTTCTGATGTAAAATTTTATAATTTCATTTCTGACTTTTCTCTCTCGCTCTCTCGCTGTCTGTGAGTTGGGTTATGCCTAAAGTGGTACAATTTATAGTTAGGAAGAGATTAAAATAATTTTTTGAAATGTCACAGAAGTAACGAACTCCGACTGTAAAATTTATGTCATCCACACAAAAACACATAACAAACCCAAGTTAGCGAGATGCGAGGATGAGGTTATCATGAAATGTTGAATTTTTAGGTGAAGAGAAAAAAAAAGTTTTGACATGACGTAATCAGAAGTACATACTTGGCTTGAGCTGAGAGAGAACTTTCCGGCAATAAAATTACTTTTGTGTTCGACTCGTTGACCAATAAAATTTTCTTCCATATAATAAAATTAATTTATGGGTCATAAAATTCTCAAAGAGACTTAAATGAAAAATGGCAAAAAATGTCCCTTTTTTGTTAAGAAAAATTTTTTAACGACTTTAGACATTTTCTTAAAAGTTACTTTTTAAGCTTTTTTGCAAATATTTTGATCTACTTGAATCCCCCATAGAAACTTCAAAGGAACTCAATAAATTAGGCATTCAATTTTGGCAGATTTACAGATTTGACAGTTTTCTCCCCTTCTTTGATGGAGGAATTTTCTTAAAGAGACCGCATCGTTTTGCGTTTTGAAACTCGTTTTGTCAAAGACAAATATTTTACTGAGCGACGCACACGAAAAAGGGTAATAATCCATTTTATATGAAAAATAAGAGAAAGAGAAAAAAATGTTTTTTTCTCCTGAAGCATCAAACCATAAAGATGATGAGGGAAAATTTTGTGATATCGCATATCAAAAAATTCTGTATTGCCGCCATGCTAACCGAAGCACAAACTTAAATAATAATACAATAATCCAATCATAATAAATTTATAATATGGTCTAATGATCCCTGCAAGATTATTTCCCTTCCGAAAGGCGTCTTCAATTTTTGACAATCAGATTAGGCATTTTTGGTGTTAGTTTTGCGTTTTGCGACGGTACGTGATGAACTTAAACTCATTTAATGAAAAGACAGAAAAAGTACCTTTTTATGGATTGATATTCCGTTGAGACTTTAATTTAACTAAAAGTAATCCTTGTATCACGCCGCAAAATAATAAAGGTGTCTGTCGACGAGTGACAGTTATCTCGCACTTGCAAGACGACGCCCACATGTTCGAGAGAGAGATTCAAAGGGAAACAAAATCTTCTTTTATATGGAAAAGTTTTTAGGAATTTACACTCATCTATCCAACGCGTGTCGCATCAACATTGTATGTGACAGAAAACGTGAAAATATTTGAATTCACGGCTTTGTGTAACTCTGTGGATCTAAAAGAAAATAATTTTTAATTACCATTTTAATTAATTTTCTTTAAATTTTTAAAATTAAAGTAAACTAAAATTGATAAAAAAATTATTAAAAAAATTGTAAAAAATTTAAAAAAAAATTAAATAAAAATTTTATGAAAATAAATTTATAAAAATTTTATTTTAATCTAAATTTTAAAAATAATTATTAATTTATTTTTTTTTAAATTCGCTATTTTAATTTAATAATTAAAATTTAATTATTTAATTTAATTCTATTTTTATTTGATAAATTTAATTTTTTGGAAATTAAATATTTTTTTTTAAATAATTAAATTAAAGTAAAAATTAAACCATTTTTGAACCACAGAGTTTCCTTCATGTACGAAACTCGAAAAAGTTGAATGTGCTGATTACATCACCCACGTTATTTTACATATTAATTAAAATTTTAACATGACGCTGCTGCTTTCCCCATACGTTTGATATTTATGATGAAGAGCGTCGTGTTTGACTAAAACTGGATTTGCTGGAAAAATCTGTCTTTCAAAAGAAATTACAAAGGTGCGCATTAATTACTTCTGTTTCCATGCAAACTACAACAAAGTAACGGATTTGAGCAATCCCTGCCTTTTGTCGAGTGAGTGAAAGATGAAAAGTGTCTGAAAATGTTTCGCTAATTAGAAACTTATCACAGAAAAACAGGAAGCGCGTTGTTATTTTCTAAAAGTCATTGACCCAAATTCATCCAAAATATTGATCTTCATCCTTTTTTGTAGACGCGTGCCGCAAAAGAATAATTTTAAAAGGATTCAATCGAATCACTTTCTGTTTACCCAAGTTAATCACCTTTTCGACGAATTTTCAAACCTACCTTCTTCGAAAGTATTTTTGGTTTCTTTTGTAAATTTATTTGAATTACGTTCGAATTGTCCCACAAATAAGGAAATAATGAAAAGAAAAGACATACAAAAGCAGTCGTCATGCAATAATGGAATACAAAGAAAAGGGAAAGAATTGAAAAATTGGCGATGACAGACGAAATGAAGCTAATGATGTTATTTGTTCGTCAAGACGCGCACGGGTCTCGTCAAATTTGTTTTGATTTAACAAACGAATCAATCGACCTCCTTCAATTTCGATTATATTTGCGGTGCGTGTCTGGGTGTTTGTTTGTAAAAACCATCCCCCCAATGAACGAATGAAAAAAAACTAAATGTATTGGCAAACAATCATAAAGTACTTACCACATGACTCAATTGCTCTTTCCTTCCTGTTTTTCTTTGCACCCCTCTTCACTCTTCGACATTTCCTCCGTTTATTTACTTTTATCGCTTTTCGACTTTTGTTTACTTTTGGACTTTTTTGTTCTCTACTTCATCTCAGCATGGAACGTAACTTTTATGTCGCGACAACAATACCAATAACAAACATCATGCATACATATATGGGAAGACATGCGAGAAAACAGTAAACGAAAGAAAACAATATTCAATCATTATTTGACTCCCTCGTATTTTTATGCGATATTTTTTATGTCGTTCTCCCGTTTTTATTTTTTTTTTGCAGTTTGAACACGTTCCGTATATGTGTTTCCATTGAATAAGGATTGTTTGTCTAAATTATATGTTTGTGTGTTTATTTGGATGTTTGATGTTAAAGTTGTGTAAATGGATGATTTATAAATTTGTCCCCTCATTTTTTTTTTGATTTACTGATATTTGGATTGTTTTGGAATGGATATGGATGACGGGCGATATCGGATTGCATCAGCAAAGACAAGAAATAAAAATATGAAACGCAAGTAAATGGTTTACTTTTTCATAAATGATGTACATTTTGGAATCGGTCCGTTTTTCTCATTGAAGGTAAAATTTATAATTAGCTTATCGTTTTTTTTGAACTGTTATAAATCCAAAGGTTGAAATTGTGAATTGAGTTACGAAAAAAATTGCTGATATATTCATTACTATACTTTGATCCAACCAATTTGTAAATACATTCGAAATGTTTTTTTTGAAGTATGAAGCGATTCAACGAATTAAGTAACTTCTGTTCTTTCAAGACGAATAAGTCCATTAAAAAGTATTGCATAGTAAATATTCACAAATTCATAGTACACAGTTCCTTTTCATGATTTGGGTAAGTTAAGTAAATTGTCTCTTTTATGACTCGATAAGCAATTAGCTTGATTTATCTTTGACGCTAATGCAATTGAGAAATTAGTAGAGCTGAACTTTTCATTTTTTCATCCCATGTTGCCATGTTTATTCGTTTTGAAAGCCTGGAAATAGTTTGGGCTGACTGAATTCTCCATTTTCTTCGATAAGCAGTGTCCCTTTAAAGTACTTCTAATTAGCTAAGCGTATCGTTCATTAAACCTTCCTTTTAAAAGCCGAATGCGAATTCAAGTAAACATTTCTCAAACGAGAAATGACAGAAAATGACGAGATATTAACTTCTTTCGAGTGTTTTTAAGTACTCGATAATTGTTCTATTGCATCTAAAAAGTTTTTTCTTCTAAAGTTCAAATTATTTCAAAAAATTAATAGTTAAAATTTTTTTTTAAATTTCTTACCTCTTATTTTTAACTTCTATAAAACCTTGATTCTGAAAAAAAACTTCTATAATATCAAAAAATATTGCAAAAATATTTGAAATACTTTCCTGTGAAACACTTCCAAATTGCCTTTCTGCTAATTCAATTCTTCAATCCATCTTACTTGCTATTAAATTCGATACCATTTCGTGTCTGTTTAATGTTAATGTCACTCAATATTTCCAACGCAACGCAAGTTTTCATTTTCCTCGTATTGATAACAATCGTGTGACAAATAACCATGTTGTTTAATTTGTAAGTAGATATGCCAAAATCCATCCGCCAAAGAGCACTTTTGGCATCCAGTTTTCATTCTTTGTTTCCATCCATTAATTTCACTTCTATTAACATATCAAACCATTAAAAAGTTATGGATTTGCCGCTCTATGCTATTTTAAGTGCTGTACATAAATTTATCGATTAAAATTTGGCATCGTCATACTTTTCCATACATGTACAAATGTATTAAAATAAATAAACACCTCTTTCTATACAAATGTGGACGGTTTGGAGTGTCGATATGTGCCAAACAAGAGCTAGAACATGAAAATATCCATTTAACATGAAATCCCTTTTATTGCTTTTCATGTGTGCTTTTTACTGGTATTAATAGTTGTATATATGTAAATAAAAAATTTAAAGAGCCAAGTCCTTTTTCATACATATCCATAGCTCGAATCCAACTCGAATCAGAAAAGTAGACCAATCCAGGTATGAAAAGCTATTTTTACGAGGATTATCATGATTAAATTGGAACAAAACAATATTTTCCTCACAATTATATCCAGATACGACATTCACCAAAGGCCTACTTAATTTACATAAAATAAATATTAAAGTTACAGAAGTGGTTTTTAGCCACAAGAAACAGAGAAACGACGAAGGTAATTGTTTAATATATGAGTTGGTAACATTTTTGGGTATAAATGTGTTAATTTTATAAATAATCTTCAAAATTCTTGTTTATGTGAAAATCCAATCAAATTTTGCCCCACGCAGCTCATTCAATTACTGACAAAATTTTAATCTGTTTTCGGTTTGGTTCAATTAAAATCCAGTTGCAATTTTTAATGAATTTTATCACAACATGTTTTATTCGGTTTTCCACGAAAAAACAATTTTTTTTATTAAAGGTCAGTTTTTTACAATTCAAAATTTGTTACGATATAACTTTTAAATAAATCTTTTTTTGGTACCAAAAAACCTTGAAAACTTTTAAATATGGGGTGTTTGTTAGAAACAATGGAGATCATAACTCATTTCAAAATTACTGCCTTGCCTTCTTGACTACATTGGCAATATTTTCGTATAAGCGACAAAAGGGAAAAGAACGAGAAGAAAAAGCAGCTTAAAACGTAAAATAATCCTACTTAAGGAAAAAGTTTGTTGTTTTCTTGTGAATAGTTTGTTTGGGAACATAAAAGGAGGCAAAAAAAACTTTCTTTTTAAGACATTTTGTCCTCTCTTTGGAACGGCATTCAGTCATTGTATTGAACCGAAAAAAAAACGATGAAGAAGTTTTTAAAATTATGTTGATTGTTTGGAAATGGAGGAACGAAAGAGTAACAGAATTATCGTGGTAAATTATTGCAACAAAGCGAATAAAAACATACTTAAGTTGTTTGTATACAAAAAAAGCTTTAAACTTTGCTCGAGTGACATGCGACGCCAAATTAAATGTATGAAGGGAAAATCAATTTAACGGATTTTATGGTCTCATCTGTTGTGTGAAATTTATGCAAAATTGATTTTTTATGGAGGAATGATTTTTTGAAAGAATTATCTGTATTTACAAAAATCGATTCTCGATTTTAAAAAATAATTGTTTTTTTTTAATAAATTTAATTTTTATGTTAAATTAAAATAAACATTTATGATAAAAATAAAAAAAAAACGTTTTAAAAAAATTAAAAGAAAATTAATTAAAATAATTTATTTATTTAAATTTGAAAAAATAAAAAAAAAAAAAAAATAATTATTTAATTATTTTAAATATTTTAGGATAAAGTAAAATAAATTATTTTTATTATTTTTTTTAAATATTAAAAAATTATTATAATTATAAATTATTTTATTTAAAAATTTTATTTTAAATATAATTTTAATTTTTATTTAATAAAAAAATTAATTTAAAAAATAAAAAATAAATAAAAAAAAATATCAGAATGTATTTTTGCACCACAAACACTCGTGAGCTGAGTACAAACAATGTTATGATTAGTAACAAATAATCTAATTTTCATCCAATAATCTAGTTCTCCCCCTATTTTTTTTACTATTATAATACACTTGTCCTACAGACATATGCTGTACGTTGCAATATTGAATGAAAAATATTTAAGATTCATAACAGCGACTCCTCAATTTATTTTGATTTTATATTTTCTCTACTTATTATTATTATACGCTTGTTATTACAACTAACTCTTAATGTACCTTTACAAATCACAGAGTATTTTGAGTGATTTAGGGAGTGCGTTGATAGTAATAACAAACATTTGTTACATTCTACTTGATGAAACGCAGCTGTAGCATTGCATGGATTTGTAAGAAATTTATTTTTGTAAAAAAAAAATATATATTGGATTTCATATTTTTTTTTTTTGAATTTTTAGCTTTTTAAAAAAAATATTTTTTTAAATGTAAAGTTTCATAAATTTTTATAAGTAGCTTTACTTAAGATTAAATTCAAAAAAAATTAAAAAAAAAAATCAATCAATAAAAAAATTTTTGAATAATTTGAAAAGATTTAGATCTAAAATTTTTTTTGTCTTAATTTTATTTAATTTTTAATTTTTTTTTCAAATTTTTTATTAAAAAAAAAAATAAAAAAATATTTTAATAATAAAAATATTTCATTTATTTAAAAAAATTATTTTTAGTTCTAAAATTAAAAAAAAAATTATTAAAAAAAAACTTTAAATTTATCTCTTTAATTGAAAGTAAAATTTAATATTTTTTGTGATTTTTTGAAAAATTAATTTTTTTTCCAAAATTTTTAAAATGAAACTCTAAAATAAATAAAAATTTAATTAAGAAAAAAGTTGCGAAACACAAATTCTTCACAAAAAGACAAAAACGCATAAATTTCACTTGAAAAATAGAAGTATTAGTGAGAGGATAAGTAATTTTTGTCACACATCCATTCATTAATTCGAGCGCGACGTGTATTAATATGATGACACTGACGCACAAAATAGAACAGGGGGAGCGTCATCACAGTTTGACGTTCGGTTAACATCTGTGATAAAGCGGAGTGTATTTAAAAGTCTATTAACGAAAGAATGAAAACCACAAAATATTTTCCAAAATGTGATTTTCTTTTATATTTATTAACATTTATTAAACGCTCCTTAGAAAATCTCATTTACTTGAATGAACATGAGACTTAATTTCGTCTGATTAAATATTTATCAATGAGAAAATTTGTCGAAATTTGTTATTCATTAGTTTTGAATGGAAATTTTATTTATAAGGAACGTGTGTGTCCCCTTTAAATAAATAAATAAATAAGAATTCAGTTTTAAATTAAAATATGCAAAAAAAAGTAAATAAATATTCTTTGAAGCTTTTTTTTAATGAAGTTCGTTTTAATGAAGTTTTCTTTAGAAATAATTGCAAGAAATAACAGGATGCGGAAATTTAAATTCGATTGCATCAGATAAAAAGAAAATGTGAGGTGAATTTTTAAATATTGATTTAATGAATTTTAATTATTTGTGTAGGTAAAAAATAAATGGTTAGAAATTTTAATATAATTTTAAAAAATTTTTGGATTTTAATTTATTTAAAATTTTTTATTTATTTTTTTTCAATTTTTTTATTTATTTTTTTTAAATTTTTTTAGAAGAAAAATTTTAAATTTAAAAGAATTAAATTTATTTCAACACTAATTAATTTTAATTTTCTTCTTTTTTATTAATTTAAGATTTATTAATATTTATATTTCAGAAAAAAAAAATTAAAAAAATCAAAGATCAAATTTTTCTACTGTCTTCCTCCGAAAATATAGCTCAAAAACGATCTATCGAATTATGATCCCTTATTTTCTTTGGAAAACGGTAGTTCATAAAAAAAGTAATCGAAAGCTGATTAAAATAAATTTAATTTAGTAAAAAAAAATTAGTTTAAAAATCTTACCTTGTTCAAGTCTCAAGTTTCCGTCTCTAAAAAACAAATCACTGACTTCATTTTCTGGGATTAACTTCTCAAGACTTTAAGTCCTAATTTTTCTTTTTTTCCGTCTCTTAAAACAAACAAAAATAAATCTCTTTATCCGCTGCACGTGCCGTCTGCAATTGAAGTTTATCCAATTGTTCAAGACGTTAAAGCCAAATTTAACGAAGATTTCCAAGAACATCGATTTATATTTAGACACTTTCCCCAAATTCTTCGTTATTTTCATTATTTTTAGCCTTAGGTGGTTGTTTTCCTCCGAAATTTACTCCAAAGTACGATAAAAAATAATTAACTTTTTTTTTCGGTTCGAACATTGACGCAGGTTAACTCTCACGTGGCAAAATGCAACAAGCAGAATTATTGACGATGACGAAGCACGAAGAAAAGAAGGAAGAGACAATAATAAATAATTAAAATTGTCGGAAATTAATCAATTAAAACGTGTATCAAAGTTGACATGAGTTTCGCCATAGGGTGCCAAGATTTTTTGTGCTGTGATTGATGTTTTGTTTTTTTAGCGCGTGTTTCAAAAATAAATTAAAAGATTAGAAAAAAACAAAAAACGAGCGCAAAGTTTTTTCATGTAAAAAAACAGCCAATCGCGATAGTAAAAAAAAACTTTTTATCGAAACGAGTAATTTTTCGCATGTATGACCTGTGAACACTAACAAGGATACATTGAATTTTAACACGAATTTTAATTTTGCAAAACATGATTAAAATTTTAATTTTTGCGTGGTTGCCATCGACAACTTTTAATTTGCTGTATAATTTTATTTCGCTTTTTTCCTTCCTTCGCCAGTGCAGCATATTACAAATTTTTTAGTGGAAATTCCATTCCATGTTCATGATGTTGAAAATGTGCCAAAACATGTAACATACCTCGTTATGTACACGCGTGAATCGATGCATGTACGAGCGTATGAAAATTATATTGTAAAGTTTTTTTTTTTGCAATTTTTTAACTGATTACATGAGAGAAAATGAACTTTTTTTGTGTGTTCAGTGCAATGGCATGCTGTTCCGTTAATATATTTGATTTTTAATTGAAATTCTTTGTTGTACTTTGTTCAAGAGTTAAATGGTTTTCAGATTTTATTTTGGGTCATATGGGAAATGTAAAAAAGAAATAATATAAAAGTCAATTCAGAACAATTACTTTCATGCTAATTTTGAGTCGTGGTTCAATAATAATTTTTCCATCAAATTTGATCCGGTGTATAAATCTGGGATAAAACATCGTTTAATACACTAATATGAGAAAAAATGGAAATTTGTCTCAATATTAAGTTGAATGATGAGAGCGCATTTTATAAAGACCTCAGAAGCTTTTATAAAGACCTCAGAAGCTTTTATAAAGACCTCAGAAGCTTTTATAAAGACCTCAGAAGTTTTTATAAAGACCTCAGAAGCTTTTATAAAGACCTCAGAAGCTTTTATAAAGACCTCAGAAGCTTTTATTAAGACCTTAGAAAATTTTATTAAGACCTCAAAAGTTTTTATTAAGACCTTAAAAAATTTTATTAAGACCTCAGAAGCTTTTATAAAGACCTCAGAAGTTTTTATTAAGACCTCAGAAGCTTTTATAAAGACCTCAGAAGCTTTTATTAAGACCTCAGAAGCTTTTGTAAAGACCTCAGAAGCTTTTATAAAGACCTCAGAAGCTTTTATAAAGACCTCAGAAGCTTTTATAAAGACCTCAGAAGCTTTTATAAAGACCTCAGAAGCTTTTATAAAGACCTCAGAAGCTTTTATAAAGACCTCAGAAGCTTTTATAAAGACCTCAGGATCTTTTATAAAGACCTCAGAAGCTTTTCTAAAGACAGACAGACTGAAAATTCTTCTCAACTCTTTTTCGTTCAAAAATTCCTTAAAACAGCTAATAAATAATAATGTATGATAATGTCGGGAGGGAGCATTAAAACTCAAATATATCGTTTTTTCCTCCGTTATCCCAGATATTGTTGTTCAGCCAAAAAAAAAAGTTAACATGAATTTTTGCGGCAAAAACTCAGACAAAGCGAACGTAAAAAAAGAGGAGAAAAGTCATAACATTAAGATTTACGACACCGAAGAGTATTAAAAATTTGATCAAAATTTGTTTTCATGTGTGCTCGACTATTATTCCCAGTCATTCGCACCCCCATTTCACATTATTAATAACGATGAAAAATTCAGCAGCAGCAGCATCGAACGTTAAATAAATAAATTATTATAATATCAATAAAATTCAATTATTTTATCAATTTTTATCAATATGATGTCCCAAATATTTGGACTCACACCGCAGACAATGGCGTCGCGCGCACAAATCGCTCTCCAGGCGAATTATTTACTTTATTTTTCATATCTCTGCCATTTTTATTACATGCAATAATTCATTTTAATACGATATAATATTTTTATGAGGCAAGGTGCCCTACAAATGCCAACAGCCATCAAGCAACCAGGAAATTATTGTGTGTAGAAAATGCTCGAAATCGCGTTCGAAATGTTTAAAAAGAACAAATTTTAAGACAGGCAATGTCAAGGCTGTGCGATATTAATAAATTTGATATGTTGTTAAGTTGTTCGTTTTGCAGGCGAAAATAAAGAGAGAAAAACATGTGTAATGAGGCGTACCTACAAAATGAGCATTCGCACAAATACAGGTTGAATTATGGATTTTTTCGCGGATTTTTTTTTGAAGATTTGTATGAGAAAATTGCTTAATAAGGTGAAGCCAAATTTCTTTTTTCGCGATTATTGTTGTTTATCGGATAAGGACGATGATTGAAAAATCAAACAATAAAGACTAAAAATAACTGAAAGCCTACGCAGGATCATCATCATTCATTGATAATAGCTTGGGAAGCTATTATGATTATTAGTCCGCGTGGAATACCTTCGCATCTCAACTGATATAGGCAGTCATATTTCATCTACATATTCATATGAAGGGGAGTTTCATGTGAAAATTGGGAAAAAAATTATGTAATTTTTTTTTAAATTTTTTAAAAATAAAATAATAATTTAAAAAAATAAAAGAATTTAAAACTTGTGAGGATTAAAAAATAATTAAATTTAATTTAATTAAATAATTAATTTAAAAAAATATTTAATTAAATTGGCTATAAAATTTTAAAATAAAAAATTAAAAATTACTGTAATGCAAAAAAATTTATTTGAAATTTAATTTAATTTTTTTAAAATAAAAAAAAAATAATTTAAAAAATAAAAGAAATTATAATTTGTAAAAATTAAAAAAATAATTAAATTTAACAATTTCATATAAATTTTGAAAGAATGATAAAATTTGATTTTTTTCATCAAGAAATAAAAAAATAAAATTCTATAAAAAATAAGAAATAATTAAATTATATAATTAAAATTATTTCAATTTAAAAAATTTATTTTAATTTTAATTTAAGTATTTTAATTTTTTTTTTAATTTTTTAAATTCTAAAATTATTTTATTAAAAATTAAAATAAATTTCAAATAATTTTTATCTTTTTAAATTTTATAATAAATATTTTATTAAAAGCTTAAAATATTTTAAATTTTTAAAAATTTCAAAAATTTAAAAAAAATATTGAATTAAATTTTTTTTAGTAAGATTTCATTAAAATTTTATGTAAAAAATTTTTCTTAATTTTTTTTTCAAAAATCACAACATGAAACTCCTCATTCACACAAGAAAAACAAACAAATATTGATAAACGGGAGAATAAAATTTTCCGCTTCATATAATCCAGTGCTACCATGTAATACTTACTTGTGATAATAAAAATAATACGAAAAAAGAATAATCATATGTGAATGTCGATTGTCTTCCATTCCGCCATGTATCTCTCTCGGTGCGTACGCCACGGGATAGATAAAGATAAATAGTCATTATTTTTTGCATCATTTCCACTCAAATTTATATTTATGTCTTTTCCATTCTTTTACCACACACTCACACTGAGCAAGTACAATCATAATAATCATATATTTTCCTATGAGATTCTTTTCTTTCACAAAAATATGTAAAGAAAAATAGAACATGGGAGGAAAGGAAAATGGTGAAAATATGTTTAGAATAATTTTTTTTTTGCTTGAAACAAAATTTCAGAGTCGAATTGTGATTGATGATCTTTTTTTCTAATCCATAAATTTTTCTCGAAAAACGTGAATAATTTTGACCGATATTTAAATATTTAATCATTACCTTTTTTGACACCTTTCAATGTTAATTCGACATTTTTTCTGATGATTTTAATCTAATTACTAATTTTTCCATGAATTTTCTTTCTTTACAGAAACCTGGTTGAATAATAAAAATATTTATAAATAAAAGGAACAACACAATAATTGGACAGGACACTTGAAAAATATGATAAACGACCGGCATAACTCAGGTAAATTGAATAAAATTATTGTTTTTTCATTATTTATGTGAGCGAAAAAACCTGCGAAAAAAATCAATAACAAAATTTATTATTATGAAATGTTTGGTTAAGTGTTAGCTAATAGTCGCCAAAATTCTGTTATTTTTATGTTTGATCGTAAAAAAATAACAATTTATTAGTAGAAAAAAGGTAGATTTTCTGAATTAAATTAATTTTCATGTCAAGCGAAATTATACGATGGGAACGGGTTAAATTTATGATCCTTCATTTATCGTCGTTTTTGCATAAATTATTCATAAATGTCATTATTAGATGATCGTTACGATTAAAAAGGGACTTGATATTTTTTTTTGCTTTTGGTGTTTACTTCGTCAAACGGATAAAAAAGAAGAAGGTTTGGAAACCATTCAAGTAAACATATTTACCCTTTTCTTGACCTTGTTCTTTGAACAAAGAAAATTAAGAAAGGAACAGAAATGTGGTTTAGTTTAAAATTTCCTTAAACTTTTGTAAGACTTCAGTCTAGACAAAAAATTAAAAACTTTAAGACTCAAAAAGCAAAGAACAGAAATCGAGTTACAATCAAATCACATTTTCTCAACTAAATTCCGTCGAGAATATTGTTAATCAAGAGATGATGAAAGGATGTACTCTTATTACTTCAGATATCAGTTTTCCCTTTACTATTTTTTCCAAGTAGACATTTTAATGACAAACTTGATTTTCTTACTTTCTTCGAAAAAAAAAAAATAAAAGAATTCTTTTGTGCTGAAACTTTATGCAAAATGGAATAAAATTGAAGACTTCATAGAGAAGAAGGAAATGCCGTGACACTATGTTATAATGACACCTTTCGTATATACTTTCTGTGATTAAATTTTCAACGTTTTTTTTACTCACTCACTTAGAACGAGAAAGAAAATGAAAAAAAAGAGAAAAATCTTGAAAACTTTCTGTTATAATGATAATAGTATGTAAAATAATACTGTTCATGATCATTTTGGCGAAGAAGGAGAAAAAAATAGAGTGAAAAGCTGTGTGAGAATCTCATTAAGTGACACAATGGTATCTTTTTTGTCTCCAATGGTAGATGTAAGTATCCTACAATGAGAAAATGGATGAATTTTACTACCATAAGCGCTAATTTTTGTTTTTTTTTTAATTTTTAGATTTATTGAAATTAATCTTTTGAAGTTGGAGTCGGAAAAGCAAAACTTTGTTCTTAATTAATTTATTAATTTTGAACCACAATTTCAGCACTGTTTATATTTTGAAAATTATAAGAGCTGATCATGATGTGAAAATACTCTATAATAAATCATGAATAAGGAGTTTCAATGAACATTGCAATTGGTTCTTCTGATGTAGTTTGAAACATTCGAAAAAATTATGAAACAATTTAAAAGAACTAAAAATATGGCTTGGAAGAGAAAATCGCATGCAAGCTCATAAAAGCCTTTTTTGAAGAATAGAAAAATTCAATGGAACATTTACCAGATGACTGTAACTGTGCAGAAGACATTTTCGATTTTACTTAAGTCGACTAAGGTCGATTTGCAAAGAACATAAGAGCAACATTTGCAAAGGTTTACCAAAAATACATCATTTTTAAATAAAACTGAGGCTTATATACTAAAACATTAGAACTTATATTTTAAAAAGGTCAATATGCCAAAAACTAATGTTAGAATAAATTTCTTCAACCAAAGAACGATTATGATATTTTACGTATACATAAATCAAATACATAGAACTGTTAAATTTTAAATGAGACAAAGGAATAAGAAGATATATCAAACACACAACAAACGAATAGCACGTATTTTGACAAGTTTGAACGCTTAGAAGAATAATTTCTTGTTCTAAAGGCATTCTTGTACTTGAACAAAAATTTGAAAAAAAAAAATAATCTCATAGAAGCTTAATTTATAATTTAAACTTAATTTAATAAATTTTTTAACTTTTTTTGTAATCTAACATGCCAACAGGTACAAAGTACCCGAGGATAAAATTTTAAAAATTTTCATTAGAAATTTTATTACCTCAAGGGTTAAAATTAATTCATTTTCAAACCACAGTGCAGATATAAAATGAGGTGTAATAATACAAGCTCCTGCTCATTATGAGGTGTTAAAATGCATTGTCATTCTTCCTAAATATTGAACGCATTTCTCATATATAAAACATCATTACAAATTTCCGGGAAATCTTCCAAGCGTCTTACATAAAAACACACTTAGGTCTCCTGTCACTCGATGCACATGACGTTTGTCTTTTTTTTCTATTTATAAGCGGATTTCTCTAATAACATTCAACTATGCTCTTCTGTTACAATTGCAATTTTTGTCTTTTTTACTTCTGCATCGTCTCCTCCTATTTCTGTATATTTCAAGCATTATTAAAAGAATTAAGAGCAAATTCATCAAATACTTCAGTGAACGTGCACGACAATCTTCTTTTTAAGCAGATTTTCCTCGTTTTTTTTTCTAACATTTCTACGTTTTTTTCAATAGAGTGACAGAGAGATAGAGCACATCATTCGCGGTAACTAGCGATTCTAAATTGAAATGCGAGCGAAAAAATGTAATTCAAAAGAAAATGTGTCAAAAGGATGTACTTCAATTTGTTTGACATGCAATTGTCGTTACATTATTTGATTGTACCGGAGAGAGAAAAAATTTGCTTTTGTGTCGCTTATTATATTAGATTTTTTTTTTACAAAATCCCTGATTTTTTTTTGTGTTTTATGGTAGACAATTTATTAGAGCTGTAATCCGTTTTGCGTCGAGAGGGCACAATAATGAGCATTTTTCGCATTTTTTTTTTAAATCTATCAAATTAAGCGGTGAGGTTATTGTATAAATTTATACAAATTGGTAGCCAAGAGATTAAATCAGGAGTATCCCCCTCACACGTTTATTCATATAAAAAATAAATCGGCAGCTGCATTTGACTGATATGGATCTCCGCACTCGAAAAAAATAAATTGGAAAAAATGCGACATAAAAGGGGGGAAAATTCCGTTATCATGAAATCATTAAATGACAACCTCCATAAATTATGCGGCATAGTGATAAGCACGAAAAATGGCTCATCATCAATAAAAATGGCTCAATTAGAACGTCGCCATGTCAGAAGTCTCTCGGACAAGTTGCTAGCTAGAAAATTGGTTGCCTTCAAATGAAATCGTTTCAATTGATTTCACAATTTCATTTCATTTTTGTTTTGTTTCATTCCCATCAATTTCCATCGCTACTCTATCATTTTTGCTGCATAGATTCAATTTTTCATCTGCAATTGTTCAAAAGCATCTCTTTAGTATAGAACAAGTAAGCGCAGATATCGATTGTTTAAAAGAAAATAAAAGAAGATTTTCAACTTTTTTTCTTGTTCGATTTCCTTTTGAATCAATTTCAACTTTTTTTTTCGCTCGCACAGTGGATTCCATTGTTGTATATTTATTACAATTTCGTAGGCATCGGAAATGATGATGATGAGAATTTGATGAAGCACTTAATTTGCCATTTTATTACATATTTTTGCACAATTTATATTTATTGTAACTTTTTTTTATTCGTACAAGCGTACTTTGGGAAAATGTGTCTGCGCCTGATAGATATTAAACATTTTCGTATAATGGCTTATTATTTTGTGCATTATGAGGTGAAATGGATTGAAAATGATATCGATTAAGGATTACTTTGGAGGATTGTGTGAAAGAAATAAAAAACATTAAAATGGATTTGGAAAACCGTGGAAAAGATATAAAAAGCGTGAAATAATGGTTAGGTTAAATTTTTATAATGTAAAAAATGCGAAACGATTTCTTGAGGTTTTTTCGTTATAAAAATTAAAAAAATAAAATATTTAAGAAAAATTTAAAAAAATGAGTCAAATTTTGTATAAAAATAAAATATTGCTTTAAAATTGAAATTTTTATAAATTAAAAATAAAAATTTTTATAAAATATTTTTTTATCAAAAAAAAAAAAAAATATATAAAATAAAAAAAAAAAAAAAAATAAATTAATAAAAATAATTTTTCTAAATTTTTAATCGAATTTTTAATTAAAAATATTTATATTGAGTATTGAAAAAAATTGAACGATTTAAAAAAAATATTGTAAAAAAATTTGAAATTAATTTTAAATTTTTATTTTTAATTAAAAAAAAAGTATAAAAAATTCAAAAAATTAATATTATATTTTTTTAAATTTTAGTTTAATGCTTTCATATTAAGTCATAATTTTTTAGCAGATAGAGGTTCTAAAATTTCTAATTTTTTATATTGAACGATCCTTTAAATCAGTTACATTTTTTTCCTAAAATGTGATATTGCTTTTTTCAAATCAAAAAATGATACATTGAATGAATCTCAAATTCCCAAATTTTACGAATACTTTTCGCTCAATCATTGAAAAAAATTCTAAAAATTTTTCTTTGAAAATGTACCTGATATATTCTTCATATTTTGCCATACACTCCTTTTTTTATTTCCTAAAATTCCATCAAAGTGTCACACAATATGCAAAAATATCTCTTAGTCATCGGATATCACATCTGTTGAAAAATTCGTCAACGTTCAGCCAAAAAATTTCTTTATTCCGTCATGGGGGTATTTTTTTCTGTTTACTTTCCTCACAATTCAGATAAAAGCTTCAAACACAAAAGAAAAGAAGGAGAAAAATAGAGTCGACACATAGCTAGAAGTTATTTAAATATTTTGATATTCAGCGAGATGTAATACGATACTTCAATTTGTTTATTTTTTCGTGAATTCTTCCTACTTTTCTAAAGCAACAATGTTTTCCAGGTACGAAGCTAATGAAGCCTTGAAAAAAATTTCCGAGAATTTCGTGTAAAAGTCCTATTATTGTTTTTACCTCAATTTTCTGAAAAAAAAAACAAAAGTGGCTCAATTTCATTATTTTATTATTATTCTTTCAATTCTTGTTATTAATAGAATAGATTTTGACTAAAAAAAATAAACAAACATCTCAATTTTCAATGATTTTTTTTTTGTTGAAACAAAAACAAAAAACGAATAGACAGCATCTTATCAAATTTCCGAAAAATTTTAGAGACAAATAAAAAAAAAAGAATAACAAAAGTCGTGGTTCATTTCATTTCAAAGGAATTTTCTTTTGTTTTCGTCTTTTCATTAAATTAAGATCTTCATCATCAGGTTGTCAGTAGTTGTCATCGTGTCAAAGGCAACTCTTACTCTTCTTGTCTATTCATCAATGTTTTGTGTTTTTTTATCTATTCAATTTTGAAATTGGGTCGTGTTAATTTAATTAATGTTTTAACAAAAGGGTTCGTTTTCTTTAATTTTAATTTAAGATAATTTTTTTTAAAAATTATTTAACTAATTGAATAATTTTTTAAATAAAAATTTGATTTAAAAATAATTTAATTTTTAATTTTAATTATTTTTTTTTATTAATTTAAATAATTTTTTTATAGATTTAAAAATTAATTTAAATAATTATTTGAATTATTAAATTAAAAATTAAATTATCAATATTTTTACTATCAAATAAAGTTTAAAAAATTTGAAATTTATAAAAACAATTAAAAGAAAATAAATAAAATAATTAATTAAAATTTAAAATTAAATTAAATTAAAAAAAAAAAAATAAAAAAATAATATAAGAATTGGTTTACGTAATATTTTTTTTTTAATTAAATTATTTTTTATTCATTATTTTTATTAAATACTTTATTATTTTTATTAAATACCTAATTATATTATTTTAAAATTAATTAAAAAAAAAATTAAATTAAATTTTATAAAAATAAAATAAATTTATTAGATTAAATTAAAATTATAATTAATTTTAAAAAATATTTATTATAACAATTTTAATAATATAAAATAAATATTTATTAAAAATCAATCAAAATGTAAGACAGAAGTTATTTTTAAATTTTTTAAAAATAAAATTTTGATGACTTTTATATAAATTTCATAAAATATAGACATAAAATATTTAAAAAAATCAGTATTTAATTAAAAATAAAATTATGTCAGTTGGTATTAATTTCACCTGTCAAAATTCCTCAATGCCCTAAGTAAAAATTCTCCTAAACTCTTCTCATCAAAATCATCGAACTTTTATTATAAAATTTAATTATTCATTATTTTGTTTTGTATTTTTCTCCATTCCATATTGTATCTCTTTGCTACAGGAGAAATTCTTCGTTAAAAATATTACTTGGTTTGGATTAATTGAAAAATATTTTCCACACAAACCCATCGGTACAAAAAAGTTGAAGTTTGACTGACTGTTCATCATTCTACGGAATGGGCGCAAAAATGTCTACAATCGGAAATTGAAACTTTTTTTTAAAAAAAATATTTCTCAAGAAAGGTCAAGGAATATTTTTTCCGTTTGGACAGCTGATGTCAAAATTTTGACATTTTTTGTCCATGTTATTCAAAATTACGTCATAACAGATCTCATCTCTGCTAAAAATGGGAAAATTTTATTTACAAACTATTGTTTTCGAGAATTTTAAATTACTTTACCTTTTTTGTCTGCACTTCATCAATAATAATGTCCGAGAAGAAAGTTACTCCGATGGAAAAGTTTGAAACCGATTAATACGATAAATAGTTCCTTTGGATGCTATTGATAGATTGTAAATAATTAATGAAATTGCGGTAAACTCTAAAACATACCGCAAGACATTTTGAGTGAAATGGGGGAGAGAGAGAGTCTTTTATGTATTTTTGAATAATTTAAAATTTTGTAGCGAAACCAATTAAGGCTAAGAAGAGTTCTTTTTATTTATTTTCGAAGAAATTTTCGTATCGAAAAATATTCCCAGGGCAGTATTTCGTGGAAAAACGAGCGAAGAAAATTTTGCAAGGTAGGAAAATTTATAGATCGGGCAATAAATTATAATGTTGTTGTAAAGTTAAGTTATTATTACACCTTCGACTTGTTCAACAAACAATTTTCTGTTCTGCTCGTTTTGAATGAATTTTTCATCTAACGGCGGCTTTCAGTCTCAAGAAAACTTTTGCAAAAGTCATTCTTTGTTTTGTGGTTACGAAAAAATTGAATAAAAATTTTTTTTCTGTTATCGACATTTTTTTTCTTCGTTTTGTCTCGAAACTTTTATCAGTCTCCAACAAACTTTTTTTTTATATTTACAGTAAATTCGCAGTAAATACAACAAATAATAATAAAATAATTTATGTTTGTTCAGACAATTTTTAAAGGCAAATCACCATAATAATAATTTTGATACCAAAAATCAATATTAGCACAGCGGAAAAAAAAGAAGAGAAAAAAAAACTTTTTCGCGTGTCTAAAGGCTGTCTGATTAGAAAGACAAATAGAGCGGAGTCTGTCACATGTTACATTCACCTTTTGGGACGTAATAAAATATTAATGCGTGAAAGTTCAAGGATCTGGCGGAAATTTCACGTTATTGATTGACAAGTTTCTTCCAAACGTTTCCAGCTTGAAAAATCGATTGACACACATTTTGTCATGCAATTTATTTTAGATTATTCGCAGAAAAATATCAAGAGAGAAATTTCATAAAAATGATAAATTTGTCGGAAATGAAGAAAAATTACGAGTTTCATCTGTTTTATAAGCAATAAATAGCTGGCTAAATAGTTTTTTAGCATATTCGTTTATGGAATAAAAGTATGAGAATTTGCCAAAGATGGAATATTGGCAATATGTTGAGATGCCAAGAAAAATTTGTTTTTCACTTTGTATGGGAATTGGTTGGGAAAAATAAGGAAATACGACAACGCAGATAATTGTGTGAATGAAAGTTTGGATTTGTTTGAAGAAAGTATTATTAGGTCTGTTCAATTTTTTTAAAAATATTTTTTACAACTTTAATTTTAATAAAAAATTATTTTTTTTATAGATCAATAAATTTAAAGATTTAATTAATTGCAGATAGAGGGCGCTTATTAATTAAGAAATTTAAAAAAAAAGCCATTTTTATTTTATTATCAGCTTAAAAATGATAAAATTTGTTCCTTTTCTTTTAAAAATTATAAATATTTTTTTTTTAAATTTTTATATATTTACAAGATTTTTTGGTTCAGACATATTTAAAGCGCCCTCTATTTGAAAGACCGAAAGTTATAAATTTAGATCCCTTTAGTTTTTTTTTAATTTTTACTTTTTTGCATTTTTTAAAAAGATGTAATTAAGAAGAAAATTTTTTTTCAATTTTTTTTAAAGTTATATCATTTAAGAATTAAAAAAACAGGAAATTTAAATTTAAAAAAAAATAATTAATTAAATTTTATTTTTTTTTAATTAAAAATAATAATTAAATTAAATAAAAAAAATTAAAAGTTTTTTTTTAATTATTTTATTAATTTTTATTAAATAAAAATTAATAATTTTTCAATTTAATAATTTTCAAAAATTTTTTAATTTTTTTTAAAATTATTCATAAATGTTGAGAAATTGAAAAGTGTTTACTAACTGGTTGTTCACACTAATTAAATTAAATTATACTTTTATTAATTTTCTTCTTAAAAAATTTTAATAAAATTATTAATAAAATTATTTTAAAAAAATTAAATTAAAATTATTTTAATTAAGATAAATTATTTTAATTAATTTTGTCATTTAAATAAAATTATTTTATTTCATTTAAATTAAATTAAATTAAATTAAAAAAATAATTAATTAAATTTAAAAAATAAATAAAGATAAAATTAATTTTAAAAATTTAAGAAAAATACTAAATAAATTTAAAAAAATTCAAAATCTGCTTGAAGCGCCCTCTACTTTTCAACGATAAAAGTTCACAAATGATCAATGATCTTTAAAGATTTTTTTTGTTATATTAAAAGCATAAATAAATGTAAAATTTTAACTTTTAAGAAATCCTTTTCCTTTTTTGTGATTTTTTCCCCATCTCTAATGCCACTTATTGCCATATTCCTTCATCCATTTCCTCCATACTTTTTGCTTTCCAATAAAAAAATTTCTCTGATATTTATGTATTTTTTTATATATATTTTTCTTTTTCACAATTTGCACTTCTCGTGAGGAAAAGGACCTCTTGCTCTCTATTGTTAGTCGGAAGTTTGGATAAATTTTATGTTTATATTCCTTTTCTCGTATTTTCCTTTTTTCTCTTATTTTTTCCTTTTTGTCGAACCTATAAATAGAATGAACGATGTTCTACTTTTTTCTTGTTGTGTTAAATAAATTTTTAAGGAGCACATAAATAAACACGAAAAGTTGAGTGAAAAAGAAAATATTTTTTTTTCTTCTCGTAAAATAAAAAAAAATACGGAAATAAAAGGCGACAAAAGCACAAAAGAAAGATGTATGAGGTAGAGTTCAATTGGGCCATATTGTCATTTCCATTATTTCTGTGAAGCGCCATCTTTTTTTCTTTGTTATCGAGAAATTCGTTAATGTCATGTTGCATTAGCTTTGTTGCAAAAATTGGCGACGAGGATTTTTTTTTGTGCATTTTTTTTTCAATTTAAAAAAATCAGCGACGACAGTTATTGAATAGCTTCAAATATTTCCAATACAATGGCCACAAAATGTCATCCGTTTATATTGATTTCGTGCCGCTGCCGTTCTTTCACTCTATCGGAGCGAAAAATGCATTGAATTGAAAACACACAAAAAAAAATCGTATCCGTTCCAAACTCTCTAGATAGCGAGCAACAATCCATTATTTTATTTTATTTATATTGAAAACATGTCAATTAAATGTCATTTTGATTCGAAATCAGGAGTGACACTCTTTCGAATGCAGCAACGTGCCTCAGTAATGACGAGCATTCCATTCTTCTTCGACTTGTTCTTGTGAAATATGAAATAAAATATTCAGTAGCGAGAGAGAGACACGGAGATAAACAAGAAAAACATTTGCAAAATATCAATTGCAGCAGCAGCAGCAGAACTTCCGTAACGTGCAGCAAATTCACTCAAGTGGAACGAATAATAAAGTTATTAGACAGCTCATGAACTGCAGCGTGATTGTGTAACAAGGAGCACTTCAATTGATGACTGACAGTTTCCATGCTTTGCTTTTCCGATGTTTCGTAACGTCGATTATGATTTCGCAAATGGATGGTTCTTTCGCACGTTGCGGCAACGGTTGAAATGGATGACAGGTTGAGAGTAAGAGACAAAAAAAAAATTGCGAGAGACAATAATTGAAGAAGCGTGTGTGTGGTTTACTTCACTGAATTGGCAGGCAGAATTGAAGTGGGATGAACCACAAAAAGTTTTAGAATTCGATGAATTTCTTCTTAAAAGAATTTAGAGTTGACTTGTATAAATGAATAATAAATTCGAATAAAGAAAAAACTGTCGAGAAAATTCCGATAGAAAACTTTTAGCATAAACCACGTGCCAAAAAATCACACAAAATGACAGAAATAAAATTTTAAATTAATTTTTTTTTAAGAAAAAGTAATAAGTATTGCAAAAATTTTTTGTAAAGGAAAAAATTTAAATAAAAATTTTGAATAATAAAAAAAAATTATTAAAAAAAAATATAGAAGTGAGTCAACTGCATTAAAATTAAAAAATATATTTTTTTTATTTAATTTAAATTTCATAGAAAATGATATGAAAAATTACTCATATTTCTTTTAAGACAATTAATTAATTCTAGTTTTTTCTACCTTATTTAAAAAAAATATTTAAGCAATAAATTTAGCGCGTTTTAATAAAGATCTTTCTAAAGCGCCCTCTACCTTAAAATGATAAAAACGTTGAACAGATCAATATTAATTTTTAAAAATGGATATAATTGTCTAAAAATCATCAATGTCAAATTAAAACTTAGAAATGAAATGAGATAGATTTTTTTAGGTAAAATTTTTTTGACACAAATGCCAAGTAGAGGGCTTCTAATGATACTCCTTCTAATAAAAATGAAAAAAAATCAAAACTTTTAAATCGAAAAAAAAAATAAGTAAAAATTTGTCGGGTTTTAATTAAAATCTTTCTAAAGCGTTCTCTACCTTAAAATGATAAAAATGTTGAATAAATTAATCTTAATTAAATAATTGTCTTAAAATCATCAATCTCAGAAAAAACTTGAGAGATAGTTTTTTTTTAAACACAGGTAATTTTTCTTTTTTTTTACTACAGCGCCCTCTACTTTTGTTTAAATAACGCCTCAATTTTTAAAACAAAAATTAATTTTTTATTGAGGCAATATTTTAACAAAAGTAGAGGGCGCTGTGGTTAAAATTAAATAAAAATTAGTTTCTACGTTTTTTTCTAATTTTTTTCTCGAAATTTGTAAATAATTTTTTTTTAATTTAAAATATTTTAAAAATTCAATCTTTTATAAAAATAAATAAAAATGTGATTTAAAATTTATTGATGCGATCTGTTACAAACGCCCTCTACATTAAAATGATAAAAGTTGATCTATCCAAGTTTTAAATGAAAAGCACGTGTCTAAAAATCCACGAAATTCTCAGAAATTGAAAGAAAATCTGAAAGTGAGTCAAACTTTGCAACATTTTCTTCCATATAAACAAACAAAAGTCGACGAGAAAACACACGAGTTTCTTATCAAAAACACGAATTTATGATACCTTCTAGACATTTTCATCGTTGCAACCCACACATCCACAGAGCATTAACTTTAGCTCAAGCTTTGCCGAAGAAAACGCAAGAATTCCCTTTTATCACCGCATCTTCATTCAACTTCAAAACAATCATAACGAAACCCATCAAGATAAGAAACTCGACATCATCATCATCATCTTGATAACTAACTCGAGACGCACAAAGGCATAACCAAATGAAATTTATCTCAGATTCTGGCGAGATGGAGACAGAGAGAAAGTTAAACGATTTAATTTTAATCTAATTAGTTTCTGTCTTTGTTCCATTCTTGTCAGTCATTCGGGAGCAATGGAAACGTTCCCTGTTTTAATTTTATCGCTTTTCCCAGAAATTGCCAAGTATCCAAGTATCGCAAATAATTAGAAAACATACGACGATGCCCGAACGAAACATGTGACGACTCTAATCTAATAATTTAATGAATTTATTTGCTTTCGTGTTTCATTTCGACGTTGCCATGGAAAGGTGTCTCTTTTATCTCGTATTAACTTCGGAATTGGATTTATATGTCATCGCTCTGTTTTTTCTCATTTTTGCGGTAAATGAGACCAAGTTAATATTTATTTCTTCGACGAATGACAAATGACAAGCGTTTAAAGTAGCTGCTTATTAAATGCTCTTGCCACACACCACTAAATACTTTTTTTTCGCGTTCTTAAGAGAGAATCGTGTCTCGTGTTAATGTAAAACGAGCGATAAGACATGTGTTTCTTGTCGTTAAATTTTCACTTGACTGCCTTATTTAAATGAAATTTTTCGACACTCAAGTGCTTCGTCGTCTTATGCCGCCGCCGCCAAGGAAAAGATGTTTTATGTAATTCTGACGTTCATTTCGTGTCACGACGATGTGTGAGAAAACAAGAAAAAAAAGGGAAAAGATTAATGGGATTTAAATTTAGACAAATTGATGTGCCACATTGTATTAATGAAAAAACAAAGAGAAAATGTGCATGTCATCAAAATTTAAAGAAATAACGAAATTTGCATGGAAGACACTTTTAACACGTTTCTGGATGGCGGATGTTTTGACGATATATTAAAAAAAATGTCAATAACGCGCAATGGGACTAAATCTTTTTTTTCTGCTGTAATTTTATGGCTCATGGGTCTTTGTAAAGTCTTGTCAACGTCATGTCATGTCATGTATTAGAAAAGCTTCTAAGAGGCTTATGTGTTTGCACAAACTGTTAAATTTCTCATGACATTGTTGAATTGTAATTAAAGATGAAGAATTTTCTCCTTCATGTGTGTCATTTGAACAGAAATGATGAAAAAAGGGTTACAAAGTTTCGTGTTAAGATAAACAAATTTAACAAAATTTTGCTGTGAAAAGGATTTTTTGATATACGATATTTTAAGTTTGGGTTTAAGGAAAAGGATTTTAACTCTTTTTTTCTATTTTTAATTTTCTGTAGTAAAATGGATACTTTTTGTTAAAAAATACAAATAAAATTTTAATTTTTTAATGAACTAAAATTAAAATTGATCATAGTTGAACTTTTATCATTTTAAGGTAGAGGGCGCTTTAAACAGATCGCATTAAATAATTTTTTTTTAACTTAATTTTTTTTTATTTTTTTAACAGATTTAAACTTTGAAAATACTTTTAATTTAAAAAAAATTACGAATTTCAAGAAAAAAATTAGAAATAAACGTAGAAATATTTATTCGAAACTCATTTTTATTTTATTTCAACCACAGCGCCCTCTACTTTTGTTAAAATAATGATGCCTTATATTTTTTTAAATTGAGGTATTTTTTAAATAAAAGTAGAGGGCGCTGTGATTGAAATAAAATGAGTTTCGAATAATTTTTTTACGTATATTTCTGAAATTTTCTTTAAATTCGTAAATTGATTAATTTTTTAAATTTTTGTTTTGATTTAGAAAGATCGTCTTTCATCTTTTTTCACTTAAATGTAGAGGGCGCTGCTAAAAATTAAATTTTTACTTTCTTAATTTTTATTGTAGATTTTTTCCAGTAATTTTTACCAATTCGTCCAATTTCATGATTTTTATTTACTCTTTTAATCTTAAAAAAATCAAATAACAAAAACATCTTTAAACTCTTAATCCGTTTTTAAGACACAAATCTGTCAATACCTCCCACATTAATTTTTCTTTCAAAACATGTCAAGCCTCTGTTTTTTTAAACATTTTTTCACAGAAAAAACCCACATCATCAGCAAATGACAAAACTGCCTTGAAAATCCCATCCTTCGAACTATTTTTTCTTTTTTTTTCTACGAGACAGATTCATTTCAATCCAAATCCATTCGTGACACTCTTTTATTTTTATTAAATTGTCTGGCTTCTTGACGCATTTATGGGCAATAAAGCACACATCCTCTTCAGCTATCCGTGGCTGTCGTAGAAGCAACATGGCAGTAAACAACCGTGAATGACACACATAATGAGGATGTTCGGTGAGCAACGCAAATACATTGTGACAAGAGTCGCATAAATTTTGCAAGATGTTTGCTTTGGCGATTCGCGTTGCCAACAGAGATTTTTTTTTCTATTTTTAGATTTATTTTTGTAAGAGAGAAAATTAGTTGAAACCTCAAAAAACAAAGTTTTTAATTATAACTCAATTTATTGAGACATAAAAGAAGCCCCTGCAGCGAAAAGAGGGCGATTTTTCATCGTCTTCATAAAAGCCAAAATAAAATAAAAATCTAAAACTTTCTAACCTCACTTTATGTTGAAACATAATTTTTTTTTTGAGGAGATAAAAAAGGTAGCTCTGTGTTCAAAGGATTCTAGAGTGCCTCGAAGGCACTTTAATTAAACTTTTTTTTTTTTTTGGCAAAAAAGTATCTTATTCCCTCAACTTTTTTGGTGAACACACGAGCGAAGGAGCGAAATGAACACTCACTCACTATTAATAGAGTTTCGAAATAATTTTCATGGCAATACGATCTCTCTGGAGATAACCCGTAACAAAAACTTTTCTGCCAGAGCTTTTCTTTTTTCTGCGTCGCAAAAACCTCACAAAATGTATATACTCTATAAATAAATACTAAATATCATCAATTTACACAAACACACCAACGCCAGGCTTAAAACGAAAGGTAGGAACGTGCAACAGAGAGAAAAAGTTTAAATCCTTCTCCGAATAGATTCTCCCTTGGTAACACTTGTGCAAGCAACCGCCATTGCAGAACTTTGTCTCTACTCTACATGCGAACGATAATGCATGAATATGCTTTAAATAATAATAATGCATAAACTAGAATGTGAGCCTCCTGAAACGTAATTGAAACTAAAACTGTGAAATTTTGCGAAAATGGAGAAATAAAAGTTTTTTGCCAAACCAATAAAGTTTAATTTACTGCTTGCGAGACGGCGATGCTTGTGAAACGGAGGCAATGTCTTCATTCGTCGTCATCTGGCGGGCGATGTGCATGACGTGACATATTCTATCAATTGAACGCATTGAACCTGAAACCATCAGGCGTTCAAATGCAGTGTGAAAAACTCGTGTTTCAAGTTTGAACAATTTTGTGAGAGATTTTAAGTTTTTCTATTTCATGATTGAGAGATCAAAGTTCATGGTTTCTCCTGTAGATGGCGTTTCGTTGATAAATTTAGATCAGTAACTGACAAAATTTCGCGAAAAATCAAATTCTTTCAATAATTTTAGATCTCGAAGTTCATGGATTTGATTCTAGATGGCGCTTCAAAGATCTCAAAGATCTTTTGATTTTTTTTTAAAATTTTCTTAAATGTAAAAAAAATTATTTAATGTTTTCAAAATTTAAAAGAATTTAAAATGTAAAAATATTAAAATTAAATTAAAATTTAATAAAATTAATATTAAATTAAAAATAAAATAAATTTTAAAATTAAATTAAATTAAATTAAATTTAAATTAAACCAATTAAATTTAATTAAATTTTTAATTTTAATTTAAATTAACTTAAATAAAATAAAATAAAATTTTAATTAAAATTAAATTAAAATTAAATTAAAATTAAATTAAAATTAAATTAAAAAAATTAAATTAAAATTAAATTAAAAGTAAATTAAATATAAAAAAAAATAAAATTTAAAATAAATTAAAATTAAATAAATTAAAATTAATTAAAATTAAAAAATTAAATTAAAATTAAATTAAAATTAAAAAATTAAATTAAAATTAAATTAAAATTAAATTAAAATTAAATTAAAAATAGAAAATAATTAAAAATGACCAATAATTAAAAAAACATACCTAATTTCAATTTTTTTAAATTTTTTCTCTATCCTGAAACGCCATCTATAGAAAAAGTCATAAACTTTGATTTTTTTAAATTTCACTTAATTTTGCTTTAAAAAATTAATTTTAATTTTTAAAAAATTTTCTATATTTATCTTCGCCATTTTTCGTCAATAGAAAAATTTCATTTTGTTTTTTAATCAAAATTTCTGAGACTCTAATTACTTACAGAGTAAATATCATTTCGTGTATCATCATTTCAAAGATAAATTCCAAACGCAAGTTTCATATGACACCAGATACTTATTCTCAAGTTTGTCATGTTTTTGCGGCGAAAATAAGTTTTCTCAAATAAGTTAGTTTTCCGAGTAACGACTCATTAATTATTCAAATGGAACGTTTCGAGGCGTCAAAGTACTTATTCCAAGAAGCATTCAACTAACGATCAACTAACAAAAAAACCTCAAAAAATTACTTGAATTTCGTGCGCGCTCAAAAGAAAAACGAGAAGACACACAAACCCCGAAAAAGTTAGTTAAATGATATAATGTTTAAACAAACATCTCACTCTCTTTCGCGCGTTCGCATCTCTTTTTTCTTCAGCATGAAAATAAACTAAGAACATGCATATTCAAGATCTTCCGTTTTTTTTTTGTATTATTTTATTTAGACTGAATAATGTATTTTGTCGTCGTTGTTCGTATCGCGCAGCGGTGGCAAGTTTATGCTTTGCAGATAAGGTGGTTTTGTTGTTTTTTGCACACCGCAAGCTTCATTATTATTTTACAAAAGTTTTATGAATAATTTTGAATATTTTATTTGTTTATTTTTTACTTTTTGCGCGCGCTTGCTGTGTGTGTGTGTGTGTGTGTTAGTTGAAGACAAAATTAACAGATAAGAAAATTTATGTACGCGAAAAGATCGACTGAAGGTCGTTGAGGAATGTTAACTTTTTATTTTGAGGCTTTACAAAAGCTTTGTGGTGATTTTTGTAAAAGCAAAAATTAATCCTTAACAAAATTTTGAGGAAGTTTTTTTTCCTGAGTTTTAACAAAAATTTTGTTTTAATTGTTTAAAATGTCCTTTGGTTTAAAAAAAGGTTGAATTTGAAGATTAAAGCGCCATCTATTGGATAATTTAAAGTTTTGTTCAAAGTTAAAAATTAAAATTGATAAAAAATTTAAAATGAAAATAAAATTATAAGAAAATATTTAAAAATTAATTTTAAAATAATTTATTTTCTTATATCCTCTGGTTTCAATTTGAAAAAAAAAAATTTATCAAAGAAATAAATAAAATAAGAATAAATAAAAAAAATCAAATTAAAAACAAAATAATTAAAATAAAAAAATTAATTAAAATGAAAAAAAAATAAATATTTTAAAAAATAATTATTTATTTTTTTAAAAAATAATTTTTTTTTTTTTTAAAAAAGTTAAAAATTAAAATTGATGAAAAATTAAAAGTAAAAATAAAATTATAAGAAAGTATTTAAAAATTAATTTTAAAATAATTTAATTTCTTTTAATAATTTTAAAAAAATTATTTAATTAAAAAAAAATATTTAGTTAAAAAAAATAAAAATAAAAAAATTATCAAATTAAAAAATAATTAAAATAAAAAATTAAATAAAATAAAAAAATATTTTAAAAAGAAAGAAAGAAAATAAATTTTTAAATTTTTTTTTATTAAAAAAAATATTTATTAAATAAAAAATAAAATTTAGCCTTATGCTTTATTAATTTATTATAAGTAAATTTTTATTTATTTTTTTAATAATAATTTTTTTTAATAAAAATAAAATTAAAAAAAATATTAATTATTTTTTTTTAAAGCCAAAAAAGGTTAAAAAATAGAATTTTTAATTTATTTTAATTTAAGGGCTTTTAAAAATTATAAAAAAATTTAATTTACCTCCTTTTATGTGTAAAATTTAACTTTTTAGAACCACAAGGAACGTTAAACAAGATCTCTTCGTCTCTCGATGATCATTATGTCACATCGCAACGACTTTTATCTCACCACATAACTCACAGCGACACATTCCTTGTTGTTGGCATCCATTACTGCCGCAATAAATCTAAAATTTCGAAGCTGACTTAATTTTAAAGAGTCATTAATAAACACAAAACGAGTGAACGAACAACTCAAACGCACTAACTAAGACATAAGCAAACAAAAGGTAATTCACTTTTGATGGCTGCTAACGAAACGATTTCGGTCTATTCACAAAAACTTCATCGTTTCCTCAAAATTCTAAAGTCGTTGCAACGACACAAAATAACGACTAACCACTAATCTCGTGTTTGTACAAAATTTTGAGAAATAAATGACTTTTCGCGCGCACGACATTTAAAAGTCTTTATTACGACAAAACTCTTCTATCCCGTCGTCGACATGGGTCGCGTGGTTTTGGCATCACATTGTCATCTTATTGTAACAAATCACACAGCAGATAGATAAAGTTCGAGGGATTTTAATGTAGAGAGATGCGTGAAAGAGATTTATCGTTGCCGCAACAATTTCGTGCCTGAAAGCAAAATTTTGCCTCCTTCGATTACTTATCGAGTTCGTTATTTGCAAAACGTGACGTCACATATTTGCTCCAATTTTCGTCAATTTTTAAAGATTAAAAAGTTTTTAAAAAGTTTCTCGCCGCAAATTTTCTTAGTTTGCAAATTTTATTATTTTGTGATTTTTTTTTTACGTAAACAAACTCGATTTTTGAAACATTTTACCCACATTTCAATCTATTTTTCGTGTTTTATGTTAATTTTTGTGCAATTTTTATCTCCTCGACGTGAAACAATACATTTTTGCATAAATGTGTTCATTTACATTCGTTAGTGAGGCATTGATTTTATGCATGGTTGTATGTTATTATTATCGGGAAAAGGATACATTCATCAATGCCTGCCAAATTCTGATATGTTACAATCAGAGGAGTGACGAGTTTTTAATTTTTTTTAACAAAATATTTTATTTGAGCGCATTTTAATATTTTTTTTGCATTTATTTTTTTAAAATAATTTTTTAAAAATATTTTAATATTTTTTTTACAAATTATTTTTTTTCAAATTATTAATGATTTTTTTTAAATAAATTTTTGTATTAATTTAAAATTAAATTTTAATTAAAACATATTTTTTTAAAGATTAAAATATTTTTAATTTTTTTTTTATATTTTTTTTTTTTTTTTGAAAAATAGTTAAATATTTATTTTAAAATATTTTTTATAAATAAATAAAAATTTTATTTTTTTAAATATAAAATGAATTAAATAAATTTTTAATAATTTTTTGATTAAATATAAATTTTATTTTTTTTTCAATATAAAATTAAGTATAATAAAATTCATATTTAATCAAAAAATTTTTAAAAACTAAAATTTATTTTATAATTACAAAAAAATAATTTTCTTATTTATTTAAAAAAATATTTAAAAAAAAATGAAACCAATTTTTTTTTTAATTAAAATCGTCAAAAATCCTAAAAGTGTCTAAAAAAACATAAAACTCACTTTTTTTAAAAAATTGAAATGCACTTTAAAAAACTAAAGGAAAACAATACATGATGCAAAAATAAAAACATCTGATGGGCATATCCGAGTTGTTGCTGAAATGAGGAAATTCGTATGTCGGTCTAACTCATATATGAACGTGTGTGCATGTATTTGTTAAACTGAATCGAACAACATCAAAAAACTAGGGCAACAAAAACATTATTTTAAAATTTTAACCAAAAATTGTTACCGTCATGTTAATGTATCGCTCCAAAACTCAACCATGAACTCTGGTTTTCTCCGAAATAATCTAAAATTCTTTATTTTTCCCTTTTTCGTTACAGGTAATAATCATCAATTGTGCGAACGAGTGAGCTAACTTGAGCAGATTTACTTCCTTCGATGCTAAATTTAAATTGAGCCAGAACAGAGACAAGGAAAGGTAGGAAACCGAGTGAGAGAGAAAGAGTGAAAAAAAAAGATGAAAATCGATAATGTGTGCTTTACCTTGCACAAGCATTTTTTGCATGTTCAACATAAAATATATACAAACACACAAACAGGTGCTGTACGTGCTGACTACTATAAAAAGGTTCACTTGTCAGACGACTGACTTGAACATGTTTCGTATAGAGAGAACAGCATGCATATGAAAAATAACATTCATTGTTCGGTGAAGTTAAAAGGGATGAATTTGAGGCTCTTAAAGTTGAATTGAAGCTTTTAGAGTTAATTTTAGGACCTTTAGAGACAAAACTGAGACTTCAAAACTAACTTTTATGATTTTAGATTTCAATTAAGGACCTTTAGATTAAAACTGAATTATTTAAAGTTAAAACTGAGACCCTCAGGTTTAAGTCTCAGACCTTCAGTTTTAAATCTGAGACCCTCAGGTTTAAGTCTGAGACCTTCAGTTTTAAATCTGAGACCCTCAGTTTTAAATCTGAGACCTTTAGTTTTAAATCTGAGACTCTTAGATTGAAAATTAAGACTCTTAGTTTGAAATCTGAAACTTTTAGGTTTAACTAAACTCTAAATTTTCAGATTTAAATTAAGAGACTAAAAAAACTTAATACAAAGCGTTTCATATTTAGCTCCAACAGTCTCAGATTTTACTTTAATTCAATTCTAAACGTTTCAGATTTAAATTTAAAAGCCTCAGATTTCAATCTAAATTACTCTTAGAGACTTTTTTAGTTGAATCTGAAAGTTTAAAGTAAAATCTGAGACAATTCGAGCTAAATCTGAAACTCAAAAGTAAAACCTGAGACTTTTGAGTCAAATTTTCATCAAAGACTTTCATAACCTCAATCTCTCAGAGTCATAATTGAAAACTAAAAAGTAATTTTAACAATTTCGGAGTCAAAAAAATCCCTTTACCATCCATTGGGAACCTTATCGCATATCTGTTATCATTCCCTCTGTGCTGCTGTCGCTATTGCTAACGGAGTGAGTGAAACGTGCTCTATTCTTACTTCGTTCGCTGCTCATTCTAGTTCCTGCCCGACTATTTTTTGTTCCCTGAAAATAATAAAAATAAATTTTTATACATTTTTTTTCTGCGTTTGTTTGCTGCCTGCTGGCTTGCCAGTCTCTCAATGGCTTGGCATAAGTATCAATGCCATTATTTTTTGGTCTCTTTTGTTTGGTCACTAATGCAATAAAAAACATATTCGTTCGCTCAATTCTGCACTTCGTGTCATCCTGTACGGTAGGTACGTGTACGATCAATCAAACAATGAAATATAAAAAATTATCACAAGAGTTGACATCGACGTGTGTGTGCGATGTGTGTCCGTCATGTGTTTTTTATTGAGTTGAATAAAATTTTAAAGGTATTTAATGGACTCGGAGGGGATTATATTGTTTCCATTATATCGGGGTCAAAAAATTTTTCATGAAAAAAAAAATAATAATAAAAAAGATGATTGATTTAATGGGATGCTGAGAATCGTTTGCTGATGGTGCTAGAAAAATAAAGAGAAGGATGGAAGGATGATGGACTCACGAATGAAGCTTGGAATATCGGGCGGATGATTTACGAAGGATAATGCATCAAAAAAGCGGAGATTTTCGTGTCTTGAAAAATGGGAAATTTGTTTGATTTAATGGGTGCTTTGGGTGATTTACGATTATTTGTGTTTTTTTTTTCGCCTCAAAGCACGAGAAAAGGTTGGGAAAGGTACGGATTGCAGGTGACGTCCTTTTACGATGATAGATGGTGACTCGCGATCTGCGTTTTGGCGCATTTTTCATATCTGAAGATCCACAAAATAATTGTCATGATGGATTTTTTTAAATATGAAAAAATTGGTTGAAAAATAAAAAGTAAAAAAAAATTAAATTAATTAATTAATGAAATTAATTTAATTAAAATAAATAATTTAATTAATTATTTGCAAATTTTTTAATTAAAAATTTGTTTAATATTCAATTTAAAGAAAATAATTATTTTTTTTTAGAAAAAAAATATTTTAAAAATATTTTAATGTTTAAAATCAAAAAAATAATTTTTAAAAAAAATTTTAATTTATTTTAAAAAAAAAAAATAAAATAAAAATTAATAATAAAAAAATTAATAAAAAAATTAAAATAAAAAAAATAATTAATTTAAAAAAAAAATAAATTAAAAAAAAAATTTTAAAAATTAAAATTTAAAAATTAAAAAAAAAATAATTTTTAATTAAAAAAAAATAATTATTTTTGCTTTAATTTTATATTTTTAGAAAAAAAATATTTTATTGTTCAAAATGAAAAAAAAAATTAATTTAAAATTAATAAAAAAAATAATTAAAAAATATTTCAGTAAAATTTAATTTATTATTTATTAGAAAAAAAAATATTTTAATTTATTAAAATAATTTATTTAAAAATATTTTTTTATTTTTTTTTTTTTAATTTTGAAAATTAACAAGAAAAAAAATTTTAAACAATTAATTAATCCAATTTCCTCTTTTATTTAAAACTTTCCAAATTTAATTGTCAAAAAATTCCTTTTTGTGACTCAAAGGAACTCGCACGCGGATATCACATTAATTAGGAAATAAAAGTTTAAAAGTCACTTCGTTTGTGACAACTTTTTTTCTTTGTTTTCTCGTATGCCTCAGCTTTCCTTCCTACGACGTTTGCCGCAGTAGTTGTTGTTCTTGTCGCACAAAACACACATCCGCATCCACATTGCGTTCGGAATACGAAAACGAGGCGCAGAGGCAACAAAAAAAACATGCTCGCTAATTATAATGTGTTTCTTTCTTTGTGCGTTTGTTCCGCCAAAAGTTGCGTCTCTTGTTAACAAGCATTTTAGCTCAAAAGAAAAAAAATATTTTTTTGTGTTTTTCGAGCGTGTGTTATTTTTTTGTAGTTTTGTGCGCGTAATTTCTTTCTGTTTACATAAAAAGTTACTTCCGACTTTTGAGATAAATAAATGAAAAATGACCGCGAACAATGCCTAATTTCTAAATCTTAATAGTTTTTTTTTCTCGTAATAGAAAAAAATAAAACTTTTTCATGTCACTGTATTTATTTTTCATCTTAATGGGTGTCAAAAATGTTTTATTAATGTCGAAAAAAAGAAAAAAAAATCGAAAGAAAAAAATTTCACAAGAAAAAAGATAGAATCACTTCACTCTCTTATTATTTTATTTAACTTTGCTGATAATGTTGCTGACGGCAAACGCAATGTTTTATTTAATGCTCGACATCGTCGTCGTCGTCATGCAGAAGAAGTGAAAGTGAGAAAAGAAATGGAAACACAAAACTTTGTCTGAGAACAATAAAATGAATGTGAGGAAAGATGTGAACAAGAAAAAAAAAGTTTATGTGTAACTTTTGATGATAATAAAAATGTTAATAATGGCACTCACAGTCGAGTTGTCGACGACCGTTTCAGAGTGCTTTCAAGAAAATGCTTGATTGTTGTTCTTTGTAATTAAGTTGATGAAGGAGTTTTGTTGTTTTCGAGGGGATTTCCGATGTTTTTCGGACAAAAAAAGAAGAGAAAGGGCACGTGAAAAATTTTGAGAATTGATTATAATGAAAAAAAAAATTAATTTTTAAGCATTTTTGGTTTATTTCTTATTTAAAATTTAAATTAAATTATTTAAATAATAATTTAAAAAAAATTAAATACCTAATAATTGAGAATTATTTTTTTTATTAAAAATATTAGTATTTTTTAATTTTAAAAATTTTAATTAATTTTTTTAAGTATAAATTTTTATTTTTTTTTAATTTTAATTAATTATTTTTATTTTAAAAAATTTTTTTAATATTTTATTTAAAATTATTTTAAATAATATTTTAAGTTTTACAAATTTTTTTTAAATTATTTAAAATTATTAATAACTTAAATTAAATAAAAAAATTTTTAAAATATTTAATTTAATTTAATTAAATTTTAATTATTTTTTTTTAAAAAATTAATTTAATTTATTAATAAATTATTTAACTTTAATTTATTAATTTTTATATGTTTAAATATTAGGAAAAAATGTTAAAAAATTTTTTAAATTAATTTTTAGAATTTTCAAAACAATTTTTTTACCCGAAATATTCAAAATTTCAATTCCATTTAATTTTAGGTTAACTACTAAAATTTTTCCTAAATTCCTTGAAATCACGTCAAACCTTCTCACTAAAATGCTAAACCAATAATTTCTCTGCAAACAATCAGATATCATAAAAATAACGAGAAATATGATAGAATCAACAACAAAATATCCATTTACTTTGTTTCTTCGTGTCTGTTTGTTTGCCTCCGCATGGTATCATTATGACGAATTATTTTGATGCAAAACAAATAAATGCTAAATTAACGAGAAATTTGTCTAAAGATTACTGATAAAAACTTGTTTCTCTGCAGCAATTTTTTTTTTGGGTAATTTACATGAATTTACTCGAATGTAAGGGAAAAAACAAAATATTCGAGAAAAATTCAAGGTCAGCCTTTTTTATAGTCTTTAATATTCTTCAACTCATAAAAAAGTGTTTATGGAATCATGTCCAAGTAAAAAATTACTGCGCAGTTATTGAAAAGGATGAAACAATATTTTTCTTAATTTTTTTTTAATTTTCAATTTTAAGTATGGAGTAAATTTCATTAAAAAAAATTCGAATAAATTTCAAAATTTTGTTAAAAATGTTACAAATTTATCAAAAAAGCAAAATTTTAATGAATATAAATTTTTAATTCAAATTAAGTAAAAAAATTATTAAATGTCAATTCAAAAAGTGACAGTTGAAAATTTGAAAATCGTTTTCTGCTAATTCAAAATAATTTATTTAAATATATGAATGAAATTCAAGGATATATTGACTGCAGATAATTTAAGCCTCAGTTTAAAATTTTTTGAATTAGCAGAAAACGATTTTCAAATTTTCAACTGTCATTTTTTGAATTGACATTTACAAATTTTATGTTTAATTTTTCTTATGAAATTCGAAATTTTCTTCATTAAAATTTACTTTTTTGTACTTTTTAGACATTTTTTAAGAAATTTTTATAAGAAAAATAATTTTTCTTTCCTGACCTGAAATTTTTTCTTCGTTAAACCTTCCTCAGTCAATTGTTGACTTCCTATCTAGTTTTTTTTGCTGCTGCTGTTATTCCTCATCTCATAATATTATCCTTTATTCGTGTAATTTACATATTAAAACACACACAAACCTTGCTCCGCTCCATTTTCGCATCACGACATTAAATGGATGTAAAAATATTCTCTATCTCTCTATCTGCATTAATGTTTAACATGTTTTCATCTCACATAACAATTTAATGAGCTACACGTTGCCATTAAATATTTAAAAACATTTTTTTTGCGCTCCTGAACAAAAATTGCGCTCATTACACATTTTTTCTCTCTTATTTTCTGATTATAAACGAATCCAATATTAATGAGTGCAAGTTGCGCTAAAATTACACAAAATAATATTATTAATGCCAATTTCGTATTTTTTTTTTCAAAGAATTTTTTTTGTGTTGGTTAACTAACGAACAAATAATAACGAAAAATAAATTCGTTTACAGAGCAAACAAAGCATGAAAAATTGATTGAATTTGAATGGATATTAGCCGATAGCGTGCGACTCCCAAACAAAATAACGATAATTAAATTTATTAATGGGCTTTCAGCACTCATCACGGAACGAATGCCGCACACATCAAATCGATATGTTAATAAATGTGCGATTGCGGTGAGCCTTTTCACAAGAAAATGCGGGCAACAAAATTTTATCTTTTTCCTTGTTTTTCGTTCGTGGGTTATTGACATAATTTTTTTTCTTGTGAATTTTTTTCTTGTTGTTTATGAACAAATTTTGGCGATTTTTGGGGCGTAAAGAGAGAAATAAATGCGTGTAGGTCGTGTCATAAAAAATGGAAAATATTTGTATAAAAAATTGTTTTGTAATATCTTGAAGGTCAGTTCCTTTTATTTTTTTTTTGCTTTTCTTGTGAGTTTTGGCAAGATGTGATGAATAAGTTATGAGCTATCAAGGCGTTTCAAGAGATGGATTTTGAGTATTTTTTTCTTTCTTTCGTTTTATCTTGTTTGTTTGAACGAAGGAATAAACAAGATTAGGCGAAAAATGTCATTATCTTTATTTTTAGCAAGGTCATTAAACGATCTTATTGATAATTAATTTTTTTTTTGACAAAATTCTTAATTTTGAAATTTTGTTCATTAAAATTTATATTTTAAATTTTTTCCGGAAAACTTTATGAATTTTCCATCGATTTTCCCGAGTTTCATTAATTTTTCGATAAATTTCATAATATTTATTTGTTTTTAACAATACTTAACTAAAAGAGTTCAAAATTTGAATTTTGTTAAAATTTTCCGGAAAACTGCATGAATTTTCCATCGATTTTTCACGAATTTTTTAAATACTCCGACAAATTTATAAATTTTTAGTTTTTTTTTAATAATATTCAACTAAAAAATTGAAAAATTTAAATTTTATAAAATTTTCCGGAAAACTTCATGAATTTCCCGATGACTTTTCATGAATTTTCTACCTATTAAACATTTTTACTATAAATATTAATTTTTTTATAACAATTTTAAATATTAAAGCACACAATTTAAAATTAAATTTTGGGAAAACTAATGAATTTTCCATCAAATTTTCCCGAATTTGCCAAGTTTTTCCAATCTTTTCAATCGATATTTAGTTTTTTGTATCAATTTCATGTCAAAGAAGCGTAAATTTTAAAATTTTAATAAATTTTCCGGAAAATCTGACGAATTTTCCGAGTTTTCCCGAATTTTTCAAGTTTTTCCGTTTTTATTTTGTTGATATTGATTTTTAAACAATTTCCAACTCTATGAGACGCAAACTTGAACAAATTTTCCGGAAAATCTGATGAATTTTCCACGAGTTTTCCGAGTTTTCCCAAATTTTCCACATTTTTATGCATTTTTCGCATTTTGTCACCAAATTTCTTCTACAAAAAGATAAAACTCAGTAAAACAAAACTCTTCCACGCTTTGAAAATTTTAATAAATTTATTTGAAATTACTTTTCCATTGAATGTACACACAAAACTTCTCCATAAATTTCAATTTCCCAGCTAAAGTAATTGCTCATAAGAGTGTGAACCTCATCGTATTTCAATAGAAACGCCTACTGATTGCAAGAAGTACAGTACTTTGTCACTTAGGCACTAAAAAACTGCAACGCTCTGAATATCCCGAACTAAGTTGCCGCCAACATTGTCGACGACTACGACGACGACGAACAAAAATATACAATTCAATTTAATAAATTTTCTTCACTTTTACGAGACTGTCTTCGCGTAATTTTTTTTCTTCTTCTGCCTCAAGTTTCTCGAAAATGAGAAAAGAAAATAATAAAATCGGGTTTCACGTTTCCTCTTAAATTTATATAAAAGTAAAAGAGATTCGCAAAGCAGCAAGCAAGTCGAGTTCAACAAACAATAATAAAAGCAAAATAGCTCTAAATGAAAAGATTGCTTTTTCTTTCGTTTTTCGTCGTTACTCGTTGCTGCTGCTGCTGCGAGAGGAAAAAAGGAGGTTTTTATAACTGCTGAGACTTTATAACAATTTCTATTATTTTGTGTTATTATGTGAAGTAAGAGTCGTCTTTTCCTCTCTTTTTCGTCTCTCGATATTTTTTTTTTTTGTATTTTTTTATGTACTGAAAGAGGAAACAAATTTAAAAAGTAACTTTGTTGCCAAAAAGACGAGGTTTTGTTACTCTCTCTAACAAAAATAATGAAAGTTTTCGCAAAAAACGGAAGGAAACTGATTCAAAAATATTGCATTCAAACCTTTTCGGCGAAAAACAAAAAAAGTTTTATGAGATTTTTGTTATTTTCTGGTTTAAATGACAAAAAATGACAAGAAAATTGAACAAACATCCTCGATAATTAGCACGGCGTCACTTTTCAACTCCCCCAATTTAATCCTATTAACGCGACATCCATTCTCTAATGCTAGCTCATGATATAATTTTCCCCCGAAAACGAAAAAAAGTGTTCAATTTCCATTATCACAACTAATTTATTCATGAGCAAACACCATTCAAATGCAAACAGCACCTGTGTCGCGTTTTCCCTTCTCCTCACAGAGCAAGAGAGGCAAAAAGAGAGACGAAAAGTCAATTTGCTGCATAAATTGTCATCACATTATTTTGTCGCGGCGGAAAAATGTTTGATTTGGTGTCAAAACCGCGTCAAAATTAATTAACTTGATTTTTTGGATCGAAATGCGATCGAAATTTTTCTCTTTGTTTGAATGATGTGAGAGTAGGGCATCAGTTTAAACATTCACACGTCATTTATGCCGCGCGTGGGATATCATTAAAATTATTAATTAGAGAGGCTTTGTGGGTGTCGGATGAATTTTGGTAACGCTTATGATAAAATTTTGACCAATGAGCGGTTTTTTGTGTGGGTTGATGCGAAAGCTGATTTAATGTTTACAAAAAGGAAAAATAAAAAAAATTGCCTCAGGTTTTGGAATGGAAAATGGATTTTTATAAAAAATATTTAAAAAAAAATAAAAATATTAAAATTAAAGAAAAATAATATAAAAATTATTATTAAATTAAAAAAAAATAAATATATTTTTTTAATTTTTTAAATAAATTCTAATTTAAAGATTTTTCAACGAAAAATAATTTAAAAATTAATTTAATAATTTAGAAATTAAAAAAATAAATAAAATAAATTTATTAAAAAAAAATTAATTTAATTTAATTTTTTAATTTAATTTAAAATAAATTTAATAAAAAAAATAAATTTTTAAGAAATAGAACAAATTATTCAACAAAAAAAAAATAGTAATAATTTTTTAAAAAAGAAGAATTTTAAATAAAACTTAAATAAAAAATATTAAGAAATTATATAAAATAAAACAATTTTTAATTTTTTTTTTAATTAAAAGTTTAAAATAATAAAAACTAATTAAATTTAAAATTTTTTAATTTTTAAATATATTTTTTTATAAAATTGTTAAATTTTATGTAATGATTTATTTAATAATTTAATTATAATTTTTGAATTATTTTTCTTTAAAAAAATCTTTAAATTAGAATTAATTAAAAGTTAAAAAAATATTTAATTAATTTATTTAATTTTTTTTAATTTAATAATAATTTTTAAAAATTTGTTAAAAAAACTAAAAAAAATTAAATTCTAATGAATAATTAAAAAAAAATAAAAATTGTAAACTTAAGAAAATAAAAAAAATTTAAATAAAATATTTATTTTTTAATTATTGATTATTTGTTAGTAATTTTGTCAAAATTTTATATTTTTTTAAACTCCATTCCAATAAATAAAAAAATGATAAAAATTACAATTTTCTGTCATCAAAAACCTTCAAAACGACATTTTTATGTACTTTTCATCCTTTTTAAGCCAAAAAATATTAAAAACCATAAAGTTCCTTGTAATTTCCCAACACTTTTTGTCTCCCATATCACGTCTTTGCTCCTGTTTTTAACATTTTTCCCTTTTCTCCCGCAAAAAAAGACAACGAAGCAGTAATAATGACAACTACAAACAACATCATCGTCATTCGAAAACTTTTTCCCAAACACTCGAAAAAAAGCAGTAACAAGTAACATGTCCGCAAAATTTCAACACGAAAAATACAAACAAAGTTGCGCAAAAAAAAAGTTGAAAATTGTGTAAAGTCTCATGAGGAGGTGTCATAAAACGTGACTATTTTTGATGATTTCGAACGACCGACAAAAAAAATAATTTCTTCCGCATGATTTTTTTCCATCGATGAATTTTTTTTGTTTCTGGCGAAATGGCAACAACATATTGACAGCGAGCAATCATTTGACAATTATTTGGCAGCAATTGTCGCGTCATGTAATCAAATTAAATGCGTTACGACGACAAAAAAAAAATCAGTTTCAGTGAGAGTTCTTTGTGCCAATTATTGTCGAATTTCTTTTCACTTTTGTCCTATTTTTGTGTTTTTTTTTTTGTTTTAACAAATTACAGGCGACATTCATTAAAATTTTTCGGAATCAATGTCAGTCGCTGCGATAGACAAATCGTTGTGCGTTGGCGGAATATTAAATTTTGCGCGAGGATGTCTCGTTCAGTTGAAGTACGGAGGTCAAGAGAGGGACGAGAATTAATTTTGAAAAGCGACGTTTGTAAAATGGACGAAAATGTTGCGTTGTATGTTATTTACTGGATAGATGGCAGAGAACAGATAGTATCGCAAGTCGAGAAGAGTGCGAGTGAGATAGACAAACAATTTTTTTCAATTATGTCTCGCATTCCGGATGAATACAGATTTGTTTATTAAGCATCATCCATGGGCTTTGCTACTCGCGTTAGTTTAGTTTAAAGCTCTGTGGATAGAGAAGAGAGTAATTTTTAGTTTTAAAAGGTTGAGGTCTTAAATTTACTCTTTTGAGGTTTTGATTTTCTCTCAAATTTACAAATTTATCTCCTGAAATCTCAAATTACTCTCTTGAGGTCTCAAATTTCTCTCTTGAGGTCTTAAATTTCTCTCTTGAGGTTTTAAATTTCTCTGTTGAGGTGTCAAATTTCTCTTTTGAGGTCTCAAATTTCTCTCTTGAGATTTAATTTTTATCTCTTGAGGTTTCAAATTTCTCTCTTGAGGTCTCAAATTTCTCTCTTGAGGTTTCAAATTTCTCTCTTGAGGTTTCAAATTTCTCTTGAGGTCTCAAATTTCTCTCTTGAGGTTTCAAATTTCTCTCTTGAGGTCTCAAATTTCTCTCTTGAGGTTTTAAATTTCTCTTTTGAGGTCTCAAATTTCTCTCTTTAGGTCTCAAATTTCTCTCCTGAGCTTAAAAGTTTCTCTTCTGAGGTTTCAAATTTCTCTCTTGAGGTCTCAAATTTCTCTCTTGAGGTTTTAAATTTCTCTTTTGGGGTCTCAAATTTCTCTCTTGAGATTTAATTTTTATCTCTTGAGGTCTTAAATTTCTCTCTTGCTTAATTTTTATCTCTTGAGGTTTCAAATTTCTCTTTTAAGGTTTCAAATTTCTCTCTTGAGGTCTTAAAATGTTTCTCTTGAACCCTTCCAATTCTTTTTCTCTCAACTTTAATCTCTTTCAAACTAAAATTCATCTCTTTTCTTACCACAGATCGCATTTCATGTCAGAAAACCAGACGACGACGGGACTCAGCTTGTTATTACATTCCCTTTATTTGGATTGTATTTCATACTATTTACTTAGATAACGATTGAAATTGTTTTTATAGCGTTGTCAGCTCTTGTTTTCCATGTTTTCCTTTCACATTACGCGTTTTTTGCCATTTTAATTGAGTGTTCGTGATTATTTTCCAATATTATTGTCCCCATTCAGAGTGTACTGAACTTGATTGAATTGCCTTAACTTCTTCAAGGTTATTCCTTTAGCGCAAATTAAAAACAGAGAGAGGATAATAAATATGTAAAAGGACGGATTATATTTTTTTCATGCCTTCTGATCTCGCTTTGTACCAATTTTCGCAAAAGACGCCGACGAAGAAAGAAAACAAGAAATTTATGCACCACACAAAATATAATCTAATTTACTTCGTCCTCGTCGGAGTCTTTGTGCTATCTTGGGCGGTTAATCTAAATGAATAGTTATGCTTTTGTTATACATTTTTATGGGAACATCATTTTTTTTTCTTCTTTCGCGAAATGACCCCTCTTCTTTCTCTCTCTCGTGTGCTAAATAAATTTTGGATGAATTTTGTTTTGTGTGTTCAGAAATATAATAATAATAAAATTTACATGAATTTCCTATATAAATTATTTTTTATTATTTAAGCCGAGAAAACCCCCAAAAAATGTGAATGAATAGACTGCGGATATTTTTAAATGATCTTGTTCGTAATTTCGTCTTTGTTCGAGCATAATGACTGAAATAACCTAATTTTTATGGCTGATGGTGGAGTATTAACCAATAAACAACAACCCTTCTGTTGTTTTTTTTTGCAAAAAAAAAAAATATGGAAAAAAAACTGTTTCCATGGAGGGAGAGCCAGAAGACGAAAAAGAAGAAGTAATTAGATAATTATCATTAACAAGAGATAATGAGAAAGAAAAAAGAGACAAAACAATTGCCAATGGTTATAAAATAGTTCGAAGTTAATAAGTTCATGAGAAATTCTGGAATTTGAGATGGTTTGTTGTTGATTATTTGTCTCGAGGTCTGTTATTTAGATATTTGACCTGATTTCGTTAAAAACAATATTAGGTTTCAATTTGAAAATTTCAATTTGGGAAGTTATAGTTAAAGAGAATTTCTTCAAAAAAAAAAAAAATAAAATAAAATAAAAATAAAAAATATAAATAAAAAAATTAAAAAAAAAAAAATAGAAAAAACATTGAACAATAATTTTTATTTCTTAATATTTAAATGATAAAAATCGTTAGAAATATCAATTTAAAAAATTATTTTTAAAAACTTCAAATTTTTAATTTTTTGTGTGTTAAAATTTCATAAAAATTGAATTTGGTTTATTTTTAATTTAATTATTTTTTTATGCAACACTTTTTTAATATTTTTTTAAATAAAATAAAATATTTTAAAAATAATTAAATTAAATTTTAAATTAATTTTTTTTCTATTTTTTAACTTTAAATTAAATTAATTTAATTAAATTTAATTTAAATTAATTATTTTTTTTTAATTTAATTTAATTTGATTTTACTTAATTTAATTTTTAATAATTTTTTAATATTTATATATTTTTTAAAATATTTTATTATTTTATCTTATTATTAACTTTCAATGTATTTTAAATTTTATTCACATAAAATTGTTATTTGAACCTTGATATCAACAATTTACGTCAATCAGGAAACTTTTAGTTATAAAATTCATCAAAAAGGAGAGATTTATCATGTTTAGGGAATCATTTAATTTTCTATCTTTTATGATGAAAATTGATTCTGTTGATAACTTATCAATCGCTTGTCAACTCTTCAGGATAAAATTGATGAAAACTTAAATAATTTTTTTTTATATATTTATTAATTTTTTATTGATATTTTGTTCAAAATAATTTAATTAAAAAAATTATTTTGTCGAAAAATTTTGTCGAATAATTTTTAAAAAAAATTAAAAATTAGCTTTAAAAGAAAATTCTTCAAAAAAATAATTAAATTCTCTTTACGAGTTTATGTTCATCTCCTTAAACGTTTTCTCTTATAGATCAACATCACCTCACATTATTTCCATCCCATTTCAGTACCTTAATGTCCAATTTGACCTACGATACTAAAAGTAACTTACGTAATAAGAAAAAAACCCGAAAGCCATAACTTCCTTGTTTCACGATTTTCCACTTAGAGAGCATTAAAATTTTAAGCATCCAAAAACACGAAAAATAAAAATGAACCTTCAAACAAACAGCAACAACAACAGCAAACCGACAAACGAGCAACCAGGAAAAAAATTTTTTTGCACACACGAGAGAAAAGCATTCATTAAATTATTTATTTTATTATATGGACGTGTGGATATTTATAGTCGACTGCCTCGAACAATATTTCGAGTGAATTCTAGTCAGTCGCAGTCAGAAGTGGATTTTCTCTTTCTCTCTCTTTAGTTCTCTCGATAAATAAATGATTCATGAACTTCCTTCCACTCCGCTGATTTTTTTTACATTTCACTAACTTCACTGCCGCTTTTTTTTATTGTCGTAGGTTAGTAGAGATGCATTTTTAGTCGAAGAAATTGATCTAACATATTAAAATGGAACACATTTTCACACACACAGGGAGACAAAGATACAGAAAGTCTTCGTTAGAAGAAAAATTTTAAACCACGTGACCAATTTGAGCAATCAACATGACATCTTCTACTAATTTTAGATTTTTTTCCCAATGCACATTTTGAGTTTTTGAACTCGTGGTAAACATTCATTTATTTAATTAATTATAAAATTAAATCTACAACTCTACTGTAATTTTTGTAATTTTTAACCACGTGACCTAATTACTGCCGAATTTAGCAAATTGAGCAGAGATTTAATTTTAACCCCAATCAGCATTTAAAATTTTTTGAAATAATTCAGAATATGAAATTTTTCCCCAAGTTATATTTTAAACTCCTATCTTTTTGAAGTTATAAATTTTTTTTAACCACGTGACCTATTGACCTTTAAAATCCTCAAACTTTTTACAATATTGATTCTGAAATTTCGTCCCAATGCACATTTTGAATGTTTATTCCAATAAAAGTAATTTGCTTCATTATAAAATAAAAAATACTTTAGCCCAATGCACATTTGAAAAACTTTTTAACCACGTGACCAAATAGACTCCAATCCTTGAATAAAACTCAATTTTTAATATCGAAACGCAATAAAAATATGTTTCATGCCAAATTTTTTCCTCCAAAAAATCGAAAAAAATATGAGCATCAAACAAAAAAAAAATACGGAGCGATAAAGAAGAAATTATACTCGAGCAGCAACGGCAAACTAGGTCAGTCTTGCGATTATTTTTCCTCCCACTTTTTTGCTCTGAATGCCTCCTCTCGCATTCATTTTATTGTTATGTCACATAAATGCACCTTTTATCCGTTCTTTCCTCCTTTTTCCGTTTTTTCCTCTATTTTTTGTGTCGTCTTTTTGTCCTTTCGCTCCTCGAACGAACATTCATAATTCATGGCTATACTCGATTTTCTCTAATTGGGCGTAGAGCAAAAAAAAAACGAAAAAGATTAAATTGCATCGTTCTGCGATCGACAATATTTATTTTTCGCAACACAAAAGTGGCACAAAAGCAAAGTTATTATTATAAAGTTGCATTCAGTGATTAAATTGGACAACACTGCAACGCCAAAAATAAAATAAAATAAAATAAAAAAGGGGAAGAGCGACAAAGTTGTGTTAATAAATGTTTTGAATACTAAAAACATTTTTCGATTGTTCACGCGCGGAATTTCGTCTTTTGTTCGGAATCACTTGAAGAAAAGTTTTTAATGATAGGCGCGCAAAGATAATTGCTCGTTGAAAGTTATGAGTCTCAATGGTCGTTTTATTCGCGGGTTTTTCTCTTTCGCTCTTCGTTCGAGCAAATAATTTCGTTTGCGGCAAATGGACAGTGAGGAGCGAGATTTATTGCTAAATGCATGTAAATTTATTGGATTTTTCTCTTCTTTCTTCGTTTCATGTGTGTTTCTTTTGAAGCAGTTTTTCTACCTGACTAACGGTTGAGCTGAGTCGATGCGATTGTGATATTGTTCCGTTTCTAATTTAGTATCTTTGTTCGTTCGTGAAACTCGTTTAAGGCATTTTATGAAAAATTAAAATCGTTTTGATGGTTTTTTCTAATAAAATTGAAAAATTAAGCAAATAAATAAATAATTTAAATTATCTTTTTATTTTTAATTCTTTTATTTTTTTTTTCAAATTTTATTTCAAATTGTAAATTTTTTAAAAAATTTTAATAAAAAAAAATTAAAAAAAATAAAAAACAAATTTAAAAATTAAATTAAATTAAAAAAATGAAATTAATAAATTTAATTAATCTTTCTAAATTTATTAATTTAATTTTTATTTACCCACGAAAATTTAATTTAATTTTTTAATTTGTTTTTTTAATTTTTTTATTATTTTTTTTTATTAAAATTTTTTAAAAAATTTACAATTTGAAATAAAATTTGAAATAAAAATAAAAGAATAAAAAATTAAAAATAATTTAAATTATTTAATTTTTTCTTTAGAAAAAAAAAAATAAATCTTTTTTTTTAAGTCTGAAAAAATATTAAAAAAATTCTCTGAAATTTTATTTTTTTAAAGATTTAACTAATATTGAATTTGAATAAAAAAGTTTATAAAGCTTATAAAGTTTTCTAAAAAAATTTCAAAATTTTTTTGAAATTTTTATTCAAGCAAAAATTATTTTTGACAAAGAATGCGCTTTAGTTGCATTTTCATTTAATATTCAAAACATTTTGAATTCAAACATATGCAAAAGTATATCAGTTAACCAAGTTATATCAGAAAATAGATGTAAAGGCATAAAAAGGTGTCTGTAGCTTACTCATGTACATATGTGTGAATAAAAAAAATGTGAAGCGGAAATTAATGGATTTCTATTTTTTTCTCTCTTAACCAAAGCTATAAAGGGAGAAATATTAGCTGCTTTGGTTAAGCTACCCACGAAAGTCTCGTCGTCGTTGATGTATGTGAAACCGATATATTCACACTGATTTTTTTTTCGTTTCACTCCTCCATTCACTCCTCGATAATGGAAGTGGTTCGTCCTCCAAATCACGCAACGGAAAAAAGGTCATCTACCCAAAATGAATATTTTTAACCTTTTTTTAAAATTAATTTTTGGTTAAATTTGAGTTAGAGAAAACAACCAGGCGTCTCCATTTATATTATTTGTTAAAATCGTTTTTCCTCTCGAACAAGAGAAACGACGACGAAGAAAAGTTCACAGAATTAATGAAATTGCTAATAAAATATATCACTGCATGTTACTGCACCTGCCTCTGAACCAAAAAATTCCTTTTGACTGCTTCGACAGAAGAGACACGACGAACACACTCAATATCTAATAATGTAAAATAAAATGAAATAACTCAACATGACACTTTCTCTGTGCTACTTGCAACTCGTATGACGCCAAAATGAAATTTAAAACATACGTCGAGAGTGCTAAAACAATATCAGGAGACTTTTTGCAAGAAGAGAAAACCTGTAACTCGAGCGAGAAGCATAAAAGGGTTTCCATTAAGATTTTGCATTTTCTCTTATATGTGAAGTGAGTTGGCATTCTGTGTGGGATGTTAAAGTGTAATGAAATGGAATAACGCGACAATGTTTTGTAGCACCTGATGCAACAGCGCATAAAAGGAACACACATGAAAGCAGGACGACAAACGAGTCGTGTAAGGAGTTGGAAATTTATTCATTTGATGTGCATTTAATCACGCCTTGTGATATTTCAAACAAGGGCAATGGAGATTTATGGTAAATAATTGATGAATATTTAGAGATTTTTTTTAAATTAAAATTATTTTTCTTAATTAGAAAGAAGCTTTTAATGAGGATTTTATACTCATTAAATAAATTAAAAATTATTTTTTAAATTAAAATTTTTTTTCAAAGATATCGCAATTTTTCACATTTTAGTACTCCTCAAAAATTTTTTTAAATTTAATTTTAATACTCCTCAATTTTTAAAAAATTTAAACCATTAATTTGCACAAATGACAAAATTTTCACATTTTAGTACTCCTCAAAAAACTTTATTAGTTTAATTTTTTTATATTTTAAGATTTTAGCATAAATTTATTAAATTCAATACTCAAAAATTCATGAATTTGCTCAAATACGAAATTTCACATTTTGGTACTCCTCATAAAATTTTTGAAAATTTTTTCACATTTTAGTATTCCTCAAAAAATTTGTATTTTAATATATGGTCATTAACGAATAATTTTTGAGTTTAATTTTCTTCACTTTTAAGAGTTTAGCTTAAATTGATAAATTTTTCACAATTTTATACTCCTCATGACATTTTTCTTTTTAATTTTTAACATAAACCTCTTATAATAAAGAATTGAATTTTTTCCAGAAATCGTTCTGAAATTTTTTTTTCTGTATTAAATGACATGCCATTGTTAAATATGACCAAGACTCGTTCAAGTAAATGACAGAGTAAATAATGGCAGAAATTGTGACATTAATCAAAAAGTAGATAGCACATGAAAGTAGCAAAAAACCCATCTGGATGCGTTTCATGATGAAGAAATTAAATGAATTTCCCTCCAATTCCGCATCTGAAAAGAAAAAGAAAAAAAGGAATCATCTCGGGAATGATAAACATGTCATAAATGTTCAATAACGCATGGATTTTGACCCAATTTGTTCCCTTTTTTATTTTTATTATTTTTCATATGATTCGTTAAATTTATTCTTTTCGGTAAACACAACAAAAGATTTAGGTACCACGGAAGGAAAAGAAGGGAATTTGATGATCCAATCAAAGAAGACCCAAATTTCTTTGTTTTCACAATTTTTCCTTTAATCTGAAATCCAGTGTATCGTAAATAAACATGTTATGAATTGCGAACAACTCGAATGCGAAACAAAATGGAACGGAACAAAACTTATTAAGTGCGGATTTAACTTTGTGGCATCAGGGAATTCCCCATGGTCCAATATCGGAACAAAGAGAGATGGAAGAAACCTTTTTTCTGCTCTAGTTTTTTGGTTTTGCTGTCGAAATTTACTGCAAACCAGAAACTGACAGAATTTTAATTGAACACTTTTCTGACAGACGTTTGTTTCGTCGTAAATTAAAGACATTTTCTTACTTTTTGAACTGACAGCCAGTCAAAATCCTTGCAGCTGCAGAAACGAATGAGAATTGGCCCAATTCCAAGAAAATGAGAAGTATTTTTGGTTTCCATTGTTCTTCTTTACGGTTTTCTATCTATGTGAAGGTATATTTACAATTTGTGATGAATATTCATATTTATTTTCCGTATCAAATGTAGCCGGAAGAATAGTAACAATAATTCAAAATTTTCTTTTTTTTTTTGGTTCAAGGGATAGTTGATGGGCAAACATGTTACTTTGTGACTTTAAAAAATTTTGGATAATTACAAATATTTTAAAAATAATAAAAAATGTGCATTGGGCTATTTTTTTGGCGCCATTTTTTTTTTAAATTAATTTTTTAACTTTAATTTTTAAATTTTTAATTTTTTTAATTTTAATTAATTAAATAATTAATAAAATTATTAAAAATATTATTAAAATATTAATTAATTAATTAATAAAATCAAAATTAAATTAAAAATTATTAATGAAAATTAGCAATATGACAGCTGTCAAATTTTTTTTTTCAAAATTTCAAAAATGAATTGATTTTTTTTTTAAATTTTTTATGTTTCTTTAAATTAAATTAAATTAATAAAGAAGGACAGAGAAAAGTTTATAATAAAGACATTACCATAAACCTCCAATGTCATAAAGATAAAAAGAAATATGAAAACGACCGTACTCTAATTTGAAAGCACGCCTCAAGCAACTCGTACATTAAGTTTACAATGACGTCGAAGTTGTTATTATCGTCAACAACGATCCAAGTACAGCTTCAAAAGTCGAATTAGTCACTGGCTTCATGTCAAGCAATAAATAAAATATGAGAAATTTTCATACATTGTGCAAAGGATGGAAAATTATTATTGAAAAAATGACCAATAAAAATCCGGATGGCATGACGGAGTAACGTGAAAATTCCTTTGCTCTTTTTGAATGGTGCGAAAAAAAAGGAAGATCATCAACGTAAAATATTTTAACGGTTTCCTCAGTTGTTGTTCCCGAGTCAGGAGTTTGAATGTGTGACGGTGCGAATATGAGCAAAATATGTGACAACAAATATTTTACGAGGCGTTTGGCAGATGGATGAGCTTTTTTTATGGCGTCGGTTGGATCGTTGGTTTGTTGGAATTTTAACGGGAAGTAATTTTGAGGAATTTTTATTACAATTTATGGGGTAATTTTTTTTTATCAGCTTTTAATGAGATGTTTTCAGAAATTTGTCAAAAAATATATTTTTTTAATTTAAGATTGAAAAAAATAATTTCAGTAAAAAAACATCAAGAAAAAAATAAATAAACAAGGGAAAAGTCATTTTCATAATTACATCTTAACAGGATCATCTGCCTTCAAGTCAATTGCTAGATGAATAATTTGAAAATAATTTCATTTTTTTATTCATATTTTTTCCTTCTTCTTCTTCTGACTTGCCAAATAGTTTCAGGCAAATCACGAAAAATAAAATGACAGAAGCGCATTTTTTTTTATTTTATATGAAGGAAAAAAATAATAACAAGACTTTATATAATTCATACGAAAAAAATGCAACGTAATAATATTAAAAATAATTTTTTCTCATTTTCTTTCTACTTTCAGATGAATGATACACTACAATGGTCTTATTAGTAGATGGAGCCTCAGGTGAATTTTATTTATAAAAGCAAATTAAAATGTTGTTTGAACTACAAAGGACGTCTCTCGTTCTCTTCATTTCTCGACGTGAATAAAAGGTGAGTGAAAAAAAAAATAAGAAAAGCTTTTATGACGAATTAAATTTTCGAAAATTAAATAAATTTAAATTTTTGACTTGACTTGAACTGGGTTCTTTCATGCTAAGTAATTGTAAATATTATTATTTTATTATGGTTTGAAAAATGTCATAAACTTTGAAACCATTTTTTACTTTATTTTATGTTTATTTATGGAATAAACAAATGATTATGAGTACAACAAAACACGTAAATTATTGTTAACGAACGAGGTAAAAAGTGACTCGTTATGGTAATTTATATTTTATGTGCCCTGTTGTAATAAAAAGAGTAATTTTAAGATATGAAAGTGTTAAATTATTTTTTATATTGTGATATAATTAAATTAAAAATAATCATCAACTGAAAAATATTGAAAAATTTAACGAAAGTTTAAAATTGAATTAAAAGAAAAAAATTAGAAAATTTAAATTAGGATAAATAAATTAAATATGAGGATTTTTTTATAGATGCTTTCGTATCGCTGTTGAAAAAAAACTATTAAAGTACATCTCAAAACTAAAAAAGAGAGCGACAGTGATTCCGATAGTAAGAACGTGTCAGTCAATTTTTCTTCGACGTGTTTACCGAAGGTTCATCTCTAAAAACGAGTACGTGGAAAAATACCAAATGTACCTACTAATGAAGAAAATCACGAATAAGACTATCAAGACGGTTGAAATATTACCAATATCTTTATAAAATACACGAAGAACACGTGACTTGTCTATGGAAACTTATGTTCAGGAGTTTGAATCGCCGGAAACGAACGCGGATTGGAGCCAGAGAAGTCTGAAGTTACAGATGGGTCTCGTGACGTCAGTGCAAGAGTCAAAAATTCTGATTTTAATTAACAGATGATAAGAGTAAAACTTATTTATGGTAAACAGGACATAATTGCTTTCTAAAAAACGCATCAACCCTTGCTCGAAAAAAAGTCCAATCAGATTACTAAATTTAAAAAAAACAGAACTGTTTAAAGTCAATTGATGGCAGTGAGAATATTTGGAATAATTTAATACTTGAATTAGATCATGGCGAATAATTTAATACTTGAACTCTTAGTTCTGCAGTTTTTTTTGTAATTACATTCGAAGATGTGTCTTTTAAAACACCATATTAAAATAATCAAAAAATATTTCATTTTTATTATGAGAATCAGTAATTGAGTTCATTTTTAAAAAGACAACTTTTGAAAAATTTTTAAAGTTTTTCGATAAGATAAAGCTCTTCGAATTCTATGAAACTGTATCACACAAATTTTTTTAAAGTATAGAAAATAGAACGAAATATTCTTAATTTCAACCATTTTTGTCCCATGGAGTGATGCATAGAATATTCCTTTCATGTCTTATTCGGCGTGACAATCTCATCGTTATCATTAAAGTTCTTCAAAACTTTTGAAAATTTTCAAATTTAATTCGCATAAATAATAAATTCCACTAAAAACTTTGAGTATTCGATCAACAAAGACGATGACACATTCCTCAAGAAGTAATTTCATTTATTATTCACAACAATAGTGCCAGCTGAATGAACGTGAAGTCGATGTCACAATGAGTTATTCGATCTCTCCACAAAAACGGACGAACTTTGTCATAATTCATCCTTCAGTCGGTTCTTGGCCTATTATTATTATTTGGTAAACACGCGGTGTGTGTGTGTATGGGGTTATTATTGCCATTATATCATGATTATTATTATTATAACACTCCTCAATATTACAAAATTATTATTATTGCCCGAGAAAGCGCCAAGTACGAACAAAGGAGAATGGAATTCAGGTCAAACATTTTACAAGCAATTATTCATGCCATTTTAGTTGAGTTTATAGTTTTTCATTGGACATGCATGAAAGTTCCTCGCCGTTCAGTTGAAGAAGACTGACGTCTAAAGTACTTACAACGAAAAAAAAAAAAACAGAGAAAAGAAATGAATAAAAAATTGTGTTAAAACCGCAATAATTCAACTTTCTGTTCGTTTTAAGTGGAAAACAATAACATTAATGTGAAGCGCGCTGTGTGTTTCTGTGGATTTTGAAAAGTAAAATAAAGTGGCTATAAAAGAATGAATAATTCGAATGGTTTTTTTATGTAGACTTTTGGAATTATTGTTGAGTTATGACGCCTTTAGTTTAATAACAACATATAATAATAGTAAAAAACATGATTTTTTGTTTTTTTTTTTATTGTAAGGCTTTACATGAGTTTTATTTGGTTTTTAGTTGATATTTGACACTGAGAGAACAAAAACATTTTTCATAGATTAATTTTAATTGTATCAATTTAAAAAGTTTTTAAAATTTATGTTTTTTAATTTAAAAAATAAAATTAAAAAATTTTAAAACAATTTAAAATTTGGTATTTTTAAAATATTTTTTGGTAATTAAAAATCCTTTAAAAAATTAAATAAAATTAAACAAAATAAAATTTAAAAATATTAAATAAAATCAGATTTTTTTTATTTATTTTTTTTTATTTTTTTTTTAATTTAATTAATTTTTTTTTTATTTTTTATAAATAATGAAATAAAATAAATGATAAAAAAAATATTTTTTTAAAGAAATTTTGGAAAAAAATAAATTATTTTTAGTTTAAAAATTTGAAAAATAGTAAAAATAAAAAAAAATCTATTTTTTAAAAATATTTTTAAATTTTCTTTTGTTTAATTTTAATTAAATTTTGAAAAGGATTTTTATTTTTAAAACAATTTTAATACATAAAAAATTTAAATTAATAAAATATTTTCTTCAAAAATTTTCACAAATTCAACATTTAAAGCTTTATTCGAAACAACTTTTAACTAAAATTAATTCACATTGAATATCATTACCTCATTTCACACAACTTTCAACCACCTTTTGCGGTAAATAAATAAACATTTTACATTAACACGAACAAAATTAATTAAAAAGCACAAAAAAACAAAACTCATTTTGAGTCTTCAGTTTTCTTTTATTTTTAGAATGTCATGCAAAAAAAAATATACGAAACAATTACGGATCATAATTATGTTCCATTTATCAAACAGAGAAAAAAAACTTAAAAAATAGAAAAAATAAACAAACAAATACAAAATATGGCAGTATTGCACAAAAAATGAAGAAAAATACGCAATGCAGTTTATTTAACTTTTTTTCCTCTTTAATTATTTTTTTTTCTTTGACTCTTGTACACATTTGCGGTCAAATGTGCTCCACAAATGCAACGAGGTATTTGTTTAAAAAAATTTTCCTGCAAACAAATAAATTGCTCTCAACTCGATAAAATGAAAATTTTTTGAATCACACGAAAAATAAAAAAAGGGAAAAAATTACACCTTTTGAAATGACATAACAAAAATATAAAATTAACGCCACATTTTGTTTTTTTTTCGTCGAACGGAACGAGGCAAAAGGAGGCGACAACGATTACGTTTCCGCAATATTTTTGTTCGCGCTCATGACCTTACGCCCGAAAAACCATGTAATTTTTATTTTATTACAACATTTTTTCATTAATATTATTATTATTATGATGATTACAACTGCTCTCCATGCATTCGCAATTATATTGAATTAGTTTTGGCTCCTTTTTTGTTCGTTTGTTTCCTTGTTCTTTTCTCGCCTTACATTAAAAAGTATAAAAGGGGACGACGACGACGACAAGTTATAGTCCTCGGTCGTGTTTTCTTCAAACAGAAATTTTATGGGCAGCGTGCTTTTAACATAATAATCGTGTTTCTTCGCTCCTTCCTCGATTCTGAAAAAAAAATGTTTGTGTGTTTGTTGCTAATAATCATCCTCGTAAAAATAATAATAACAACGATCAAGTGCAAAAATTGTATACAAAAAAAAAACAAACGACGAAAAATTAAATACATGAGCGGGAAAAAGTGCGGTTTAAACACCCAAGCACTGCTATTAGGTACCGAATGTGGCATGGAGCGACGTATGTTCTCGTAAATTGTGCGACTAAGTATGAAAGTTGAAAAATAGGATTTGTTTGAAAGTTTTCGTAGAAATTTTTTCAAAGACTTGAATGGAATTTTATTTGTATTTTTAAGAAAATTTCTAAAAAAAATTTTTTTTTAAATATTTAATTTAAATTTTTATTATTTTAAAAATAATTAATTTTTATTTTCGTAAAAATTAATAAATTAATTTTTAAAATTTTAACAATTTTTTTTTTAATTTAATAAATTAGTTTAAATAATTTTTTAAATTAATTTTTAGAATTATTTTTCAACTATAACATATTTTATTAGAAATTTTATTAAAATTCAAAATATTTTAATTTAAAGATTATTTTTATTTTTAAAAAATTAATTAAAAATAAAATAACTTGTTTTAAAGAATATTCAATAAAATTTAATGTTTATTATTTTTGAAAAAAAATTTAAAATTTAATTAAAATTAATTAAATATTAATTATTTAATAAATATTTAATTTAATTTTAATTAATTAATTTATTTTAATAATTTTTTTTAAAAATAAAAAAAAATCAAAAAAATATGAAAAAGTAACAGACAGACCTCAAATCTATCAAAAAAAATTTTTTTTTTCAAAATTCATGAAATTATGAAAAAAGCAAGAAAGACCATGTCTGATTCAAATTTAACTCATAAACACGTAAAAAACGGCACCGCCGAATGAATTAGAATAACTCTCAAAGTAAAAAAAAACACACACAAAATAAAACCAAAGAAAAAAAATACTTTTACGAATCACGTGAAAAATAAATTATCTTTGCATGTTAATTTCGAGCCCAACTTCATTTCATAATAAAAAATTTTTTGAGCTTCGCCGCCAACTTCTTGCATATTATTAATTTATATGGATGTCTGTCACGCCATATCGAGCGATCACGAGGGTCACACTTTGTTTATCCGCAAGTTTTGGGACCTTTTAATCCTTTCTCAACAATTTTTATTTTGCGACGCATTTCAACTGTCATGACCAGAAATCATAAATTTACGTTAAAGCAATATTCACTTCATTAATTATTGGGATTTTTTCCTAAATTATTATTAATAATTTGGTGAAAATTTACGTGTTTGACGAGCATTTTTCCGATTATAAATTAATTTCTGTTAAACAGAAACGAAAAAAAAATTATTAGTTGGTTTTAATTTTTCTGAGAAAATTTTAATTGATGAAAAAATATTTTTAAGCTTAAAAATTGAATTGAAATAACAAAAAGTAGAGCAATAAAAATTAAAAAGGCTTTTAAAAATATTTTTTTTGTCTCTTGCTCATTTTCTGACACAAAAGTTAAATTTAATTAACAAACTTTTAAACTTCACTCGTCTTTTTGATATTTTTTCTGTTACTCATTTTACTTTTCTATTTATTTATTTTTGTCTCTGTCTCTTGATTGTCTTTGTTTCTTCTCATTTTTCTCGCAAACTATCAAAGCGGGCGACTAACAAAGCGAAATGAAGAACTCATCTCATTATTTAATTTCGCAACAACACAACAAATAATAATAATAAATTTGCTTTCTGCCTTTGCAAAGTGACTTTATTTTGCGACTGCTCATTTTTCTGCTAAAGTGCGACACTATATTAAAAAAGAGAGAAAGAAAGAAATTCACTTTTGAAGACAAATAAATGTTTTAAATTAATTTTATTTTGTGTCTAGTTCATATTTTTTTTATATTTTTGAGTTGAGAAAAAAACAAAAGGAAACGAAGTTAAAGGAAAATTTGATAATGTGCATTTTTTTAGGAAAAAAATTTTTTAAAAATTATTTTTTTTCTAATTTTTTGTTTTGAGGAGTACTAAAATGTAAAAAAGTTTCGCTTATTTTTTTTTTCAATAAATTATAAGAAAATTTAATTTAATTTTTTAAGAAAATTTGATTTAGTTTTTTAAGAAAATTAATTTTAAATTAATTAAATTTAATTTTTTTATTAATTTAATTAAATATTTAACAAAATTTAAAGTTTTTTTTCTCCTGATTCAATGAGGAGTATAAAAATGATTTTTTTCAATTTGAGAAGAATTTCAAGATTTTTTTTATTTAATTATATTTGAAAATATTTTAAAAGAAGAAAATTTAAAATCAAATTTAATTAATTTGAAGATAAAATGTATCATTTATTTGATGAGGAGTACGAAAATGTGAAAATTATTTTATTTTTTAAAATATTTCTTGCTTGGTGAGAAATGAGATGATTTTCTTTTTTTTTTAATAATTTATGTGAAAATTTTTCATAATTTATGTTGTTTAAAATATTTTTAATCAAATTCGTATTTTTTTTTTCGAAAAATAAATTTTTAATTCAATGAGGAGTACAAAATTGTGAAAATCATTCATTTCGAAAATTTAAAGTGCCCTCATTTTAACACAAAATTTTATTTTAAACAAAATAAAAAAAAATAAAGAGTAGAAATCCTGTGTTGATCTCCTTAACGATTATTTGTCACATTTTTCAGCTTCTGTCACTTTGTCCGCTCTTTCTCGCTTTTTCCATTAAAATAATAAAATTCTGGTCTGTCTCGTTTATTGCATTTAAAACTGCATGAAAATTAAACGAAACGAGTTTTTAAGCAGATTAAAAGGCAGCTTTTACTCCGACCCATTTTAAAATAACATGAACAAATCTGAGCAATTCATTGTCTTAATGTGAGGTAATAAATACTGCTCGCCATCCGACCGTTGTTGTTGTTGTTGTATAAGCCGGATATTCTCTTTGCCATCCGTCGAGTGTAAAAATGTAATTATTTTCTCATATTCTGGATTAAAAGCAGCCATTTTTGCGAAATTCTCGAAAAAAAAATTCTCGCTTTGAAAAATTCTAACTTTAGAGACAAAAATTAATAGTTTTCACACAAATCACTTTAGCGACAGATTTCTTTTTGTTTTTCACAAAAACTTGCTCGAAAAACAAAATTTGGTGTGAGAAACACGAAAACACAATTTATAAAGTTCACAAACAGAAAGAAAAAAAAGGTAAAAAAATATGCGCCGTTATTTGTGTATTCATAATGAAAATAAATGATTTTTGATAAAATTTTCATGTCATTTTTTGTTTGCTTTGCTTTCCTCCGTTCGGCAGTGATTAATTCGAAATTAAGTTTTTTTTTCGTCGATAGTGAGAAAGAAAGACCGACGTGTCATTCATTATTGATTTTTTCTCTCGTTTTTTTTTGTTGTTATTCAGGAACGTTTTCTTATCAAAACGTAAATCATCAGCAGCGCGGGGAAAAAAACAGCCGAATTTTTCTCACATTGATACCTTATCTTGGCGTTTCAATCGTTTTTTCTGTTGTTGTTGTGTCGAGAGACAATGCAAGACCCATTTGTCGTCCTCCACTCGGTTGTTGACAGAATCTACCAAACAAACAACATAAATATAGTCAACACCTAGAAATGATGTCAATGCGATGGCAATTTAGATTATTTTTTGTGTGTTTTTTCCATTTCATTCTGTTATTTGTTTAAAGCGCGTTTTTTCACGGGGAAAATTCGTTTTCATGAAAATTTTGATTAATGTCTGTTAGTTTTGATGTTGAACTTATTAAAGAATGATTTTTAATAAAATTTGAGAGTTTTCATAGGAAATTTAGAAAAAAGTCAATAGATGGCGCTTTAAAATTAAATTTTAATTTTTTTAAAGAAATTTTAGAATTTTTAAATGTTTTTTAATTTTAAATTCAAAAAAATCTTTAAATTTTATATTAATTTTAAAAAAATCTATCAAAAAAGATATTAATAAAATTTTAACAATAGATGGCGCTGTCAAATTTTAATTTTTTGAATAATTTTTGTACAAAAAATAGTTTGGAAAAAATCCGATAGAAGACTTTTAAACTAAATATGAAGATTTCTTTGAAATTTTATTAAAATATCGACCGAAAAAAATTATTATTTAAAATTCTTGAAATAATTTTTGACGTTAGAGGGCGTTATGAAAATATTAATTTAAAGTTTTTCTACAATATTTTGTAAAAAAAATCCATTAGATGTCGTTTAATAATAAAATTTAAATTTTTTTGAATTATATTTTTGCCAAAAAAATATCCGTTAGAGGGCGCTGTAAACTTAAAACTTCTTTTTCTCAAAATTTTTGTTCTAAAAAGCGCTCAAAACTTTCTCAAAATAAAAATGTTCACTATTTGAACCTTTTTTTGTTCACCACACTTTAATGTATGAATAATTTGGCAGCCGAAAAAGAGCAAGCACATGCAATCATACCATTCGCCATTCAAAGGTGTAATGTAAATGCGAAAGTAATTCGCCATTTATGTACAAAAATCATGACAACTTTTTTTTTGTTCGTACGGGGCGAACGCCTGGTATTTTACTCTAATGTGTTCGTAATGACGATCTAACGAGCTACATGAAAATTTCTTACAAATTGTTGTTCCTGGTTCCGCGTGCAAATGAATTGATGACCAGAAAATTGACAAAATAAACTTTTTTTTATGACGAAGGCAAGCAAATGTGATAATGGACATACAATTAAAGGACGATAACGATCACGAGCTCGCATTAAGATTGCTGATGACAACGCAGAACAACTTTGATACAAAATAATGATGCCGTTCGTGCTCCAAAAGCACACGATAGCAGAGAAGAGGAGGAACGTGACACTTTTCTCATTAGCGCGGCAAATTGCCTCCTACTCGGCGGCGGCGTCGTTGCTCGGAGAACCGTGAATTCTAATTTAGACAATCCTTCAATCGAGTCATGACAAAGAAAAATGTAATAAAGAGGATTTTCTCCCTTTTTCCTTCGTTTCGTTTGCGTTTTCGTGAAACCCTTAACTGCTTAACGGCGCAGAGATATCGCTCCAAGTGTTCTGTAAGCTCATTTACGTCAGCAAATTTATATTAAATTATATTTCATCGATAGGTAGTCGAACGATCTTCGAGGCGAAGGCGGCGAGATGAAGCGAAGAAAGCAAAACGAACCGAATCGACGTTAATACTTGTAATTTGGTTTTGCTATAAGCCGATATTGTTTTTTGCATGCAAATGGCGCACCGGTGTGCAAAGAAACTTCAGGTGTGAGAAATGAGCGAGAATGAAGATGAGGGAACAATACCCGACATTCATTGGCATGGTAAATTGTTATGTGAGTCTGTGTAATTTATATAAATTGATACTCGAAGTGAGTGGCTTAAGGCATTAGTTATTGTCTTTGTGTGTGCCGGAGATGATAAAAAAAGGGAAAAAAAGAAAACAATGAAGCATGCGACCGAAGATGTTGTCGACAACGAGGCGAAGGAATGCTTTGTACAACATTATGATCATCAGTCATTAGTTTTCTTTATACTTTTTTTTTGCGTTCGTTCATTCGCTTTTATGCTGTGAAAAATTTGTGTTTTGCACAATATTTCATTTAAAAAATTTTTAGTACAAAAATTAGAAAAAAGTAGTTTTTTTATACCTTAATTTAATTTTTTTAGTACTAAATAAATTCTAAAATAAATTTTAATAAAAAAAAAAATTCATAAGAAAATTAATTTTCAGTTCAAAATTAAAATTTTTCGAACTTAAATAAAATTTGTTGAAAATTTATGTACTAAAATTTGTAAAAAAAAATTAATATCATAACTGAATTTTTTTAGTACTAAAATTGCACAAAAAAAAATTTAGTTCATAAAATTATTAAAATTTTTTAGAAATTCACTTTTCAGTTCTAAATTTTTTTGAGAAAATAATCTTCGTTACAATCAAAAAAATTAAAAATAAAATTTGTAAACAATTTTAGTACTAAAATTTGTGAACAAAATTAGTACTAAAATTTGAAAAACTAATTATGTACTAAAATTTGTGAAAAAATTTAGAACTGAAATTTGTAAAATAAATTTTTAAGAAGTATGTACTAAAATTTTTGAAAAAATCTCATATCAACTTTCTAGTTCTAAAATTAATCAAAAATTTAGCCTTGTACTAAATTTAATCGTAGATTTAATATGTAGTACTAAAATTTAAAAAAACAAGGAGTAAAATTATTCAAAAAATATTTTTTTAGTATTAATTTTTTTAAAAAAAATATTATTTTATCGAAAACGAAACTTCAAAATATTTAAATTTTAATTGAAAAAAAAAAACATTTTTTTAGTACAAAACAATTAAAAATTTTTTTTTTTTAGTACTTAAGCTTATAATTTTTTTTTCTTTAAAAAGTATAAAAAAAATAATTTTTAGTACTAAAAATATTTCAAAAATGAAAAAACAAAAACTTTTAAATTTTATATTAGAAATAAAATTCAAAAGTAATTTTGGCGCCAAATTTAAAAAAAACCCGCGAAACACAAATTTCTCACAACTTCCGTTCAATATCTGGAGGACACGGTCAACAATGTTTTCCTCTTTACTTTTTAACAAAGATTCTTCTTCTTCTGTTTCTCTGGAAAAATGGATGAAGTAAAAACGTGCTCAAAATTGTTAAATGATTACAAGATAAAATTCCTCCTCCAACATTTTTTTTTCAGGTACTCTTCTCCTTCTAATAGTTTTCGCAGAACAAAATCGCAATACATGATCTGAGTTTTTTTTTCTCCTGATTCGCAACAAATTTCTTTTGTACAAATTTTAAGATAATTGGCATCAACAAGCAACGGATACCGAACGAGTAGTAGAAGAAGAAGAAGAAGACATTCACGCATCAGTTCGTGTTTTTACGATATTTATTACCCACATACCGATTTTTTTTGTTAGTAACAAGGTCAACTGGTCCCTCGTTCGAGAAGTGAGATATTTAACCTTGGATTGTTTCGCAATTTTTCTCTTTGGATTTTCCGAAAAAAGAAAAATTTTTCAAGACACGCGAGATTCTGCCTATTCACAACTGATAAAAGATAAATGTGCAGGAGATGAATGCGAAGTAAAAAGAAAGAAGGATGATTTTTAATATAAAGCGATTTCGGAAGGTATGAACGCACGCATGGAACATGGAGGCAGTATATCTCCATTAGAACAGATGATTGTAAATCTTATAGCTGAACGCTCTTCTTCGCATGTAAGTAATATTTATGTGTGTGGAGTACTTGGAATTTGTTATGGGATGGTTTCATTTTGTGTCGTGCTTTAACAGATTTGACTAAAGTTGAGAAAAAAGTGAATTTCGTGGAATTTTTTATACAAAAAATCTAAAAAAAAAATTCATTGAGAAAACTTTTAATTAGAAAAAATTTGTAAAATTTGCATTCATTAAAAAAATGTGAAAAAAAAAACAAATTTCACATTTTTGTACTCCTCAAAGACAAAAATTTGATTTTTTTTCTATTTTTTTTTTTAAATCAGAAATTTTAATTGATTAAAAGTAACTTGCGCATTCGAAACTGTTCATTAATACCATTGGCTGTTCCCGGTACTTGTTATAATAAATTATGCATTCATGCCTTGAGTTTCAATCAAATTCTAGGAAATCTTTTATGATACATAAATTGAAATACTCCTTTGAATTTATTCTCTGAAGCAAGAAAAATAATGGAAGTATTAAAAAATGGACTGAAATGTGTCTGATGCAGATTTTATTTTAATAAAAATTGAAAAAATATTAAAAAAATAAACAAAAATGAAAAATTTCACATTTTTGTACTCCTCAAAGACATTTTTGATCAAATTTAATTTTTTTTTTTTCAAAATTTTTTAAAATATGGTAAGAAAATATTTGAAAATTAACATTTTTTGAGTAGTTAGACTAAAAAAAAATTTTAAATTTGAAAAAAAAATTATTTTTCAAAAAATTTGCAAATCGCTTCTTGCTAATTCAACAAAAATTCCTGTTTTTCTTCCTCCTTCCCATTTTATGTCGATAAAAAATCGCTGATAAGATTTTTTTCTCTTCTGTTATCGATTTACTTTCAATTTCTCACGCAACCCGACATAGATTTACAGCAGCAGCAGCCATAGTTCAAGGCTACAACAACAACAACATATCTCGTTCCTTCATGATTCATTTGCTCGAAATGTTGTCGCAAGTACCAAACGAAATTGAACTGAATTGTTTTTCATCTCTTTTTTTCTCTCTAATATTGAAAAAAAGGTCTCACATTTTGTCCCTCGACGGACTTTTCTCGAAGACGACGCCGCCCGACGACGAAACAAAATGTGTGTCGCAGAAAAATCCATGGCAAAAAAAAAACTCGTAATGTCATGAAATCAATTTTAATGTGATGACAGACAAGTTTTTTGTTGTTCGGCAGTCCTTTGATTTTCTGCATGGACGACAAAAAATGCTTATAACAGAAAAAAAAGTCAATCTGTCTCATTTTGTACGACGCCTTTAACGTACCGTTGTAGATAAAATCTATCAAAATCACGCAAAAAAAGGTATTTTTGTCTGTTGCTGATCCCGATACGAGTAATTTAGTGATAAGTTTATATTACGAAACACACACACAAAAGTGACAAAAAATCTTGTTTCGCATGATAAATTTGATCTCTTTTGTTGTTGTTTGCATTCAAAATCGCTCATAGGTGTCGCGTGATGCGACATTTTTTTAATGAAACTTTTTTGTTTATTGAAAATTACCTTTGAAACTTGCATTTCATGAGTCAAAAAGCTGTCGGGGTCAAAGTTCGTCGTTTGAACTAATGCTACTTTGTCATTTTTAATCACTTGTGTCATCTTTAATTTCGTCACGTACGACAACAATTATGTTTTAGTGTATCAGCAATTCTTTTTTTTTTCGAGTACAAAAAGTGCTCGAGACGAAAAAAATGTTTTTTCACACTGAAAAAAAAATTATTGTGTGAACTTTTATTGATTTTGACGTAATTTTAATTTTTTTAACATTAATTGGACTCACGCATGAAAAATTTTCAGAAAAGCCAAAATTACCTCAATTGATGTGCGATGTTAAATAAAAATATTTAATCCTCACATAAAAAGTTTTCCATTAGCAAATGATGATGAAAAGGTATAATAGGATGAAATATAATTAAAATGTTTACAAAAGTTATTTTTTCACGGGAAATTTGTCTGGAAAAATGAAACATATTTGAATATTTTTGAATAAAATACTGGTCGACCTGTATTTATTTATAAATTTGTTAATTTATGGTTGAATTTGGCAAGTTATGAATTAAAATTTATAAATGAAAGTTTTTTTTAAAGGTGTTAGATTTTTTTTCACAAATTTAGTTTAAAGCGCCATCTATTGGATATTTTTTTAAATTTCACAAAAGCAAATATTTTTCAAAGAAAATTTTAAACTAAATTAAAACTTTATTTTGCCTTTTAATGATTTTTTAAAAGACAAATTTTCATTTAAAATAACTCCTTTGAAGCTTTTTTACATTAAAATTACTTTTTGTCAGAGACATCTAGTGGTATTTTTTTAATTTCTTTAAAAAGTAAGCAATTTGAGTTAAAATTTATTTTTTATTTTATTAAAAATTATTTGTGGAATGAAAAATTTAAAATAAATATTTTTTAAAATTTTTAATTTAAAAGCGCCCTCTATTGCATATTTTTTTTAAATTTATCAAGTAAATATTTTTCTAATGAAATTGAAAATTTAATTAAAACTTAAATTTGTATTCTAATGATTTAGAAGACGAACTTTTTTTTGAAATTACTCGTTTGAAGCCTTTTTATACTAAAATTACTTTTTATCAGGGACATCTAGCGGCAATTTTTTTTATTTCTTAAAAGTACGCAGTTTAAGTTAAGATTTATTTTTATTCTATAAAAAATTATTTATACAATGAAAAAAATTAAAAATATTTTTTTTTTAGTTTTTTAAAAGCGCCCTCTAACGTATATATTTCAATAGCTTATATTTGATAGTTAATTCAACTTTATCAAACAAAATTTCAGTTTATTAAATATTACTTCTTAATTAATGGAGACGCCAGGTAAACTTTAATAAATTCAAACAACCAATTAACCGGAAAATGACAAACTTTGCGAAACGTTATTAATTACAAATGTTATGAAAAGCAAACATCATAATAATATTTCACACGTGTGCCTCAGATATTTGCCGTTTCCTCGGAATTAATTTTGTTGATATTTGTTCTATTCAAAATTATTATTTAATCGAATTTCAAGAAGACTTGTCGCTCCGAAAACTTCAAAGGAAAACTTTTCGCTCGAATCAAAATCGATTCAAATCCATTCAAAATCATGTTTGAAGCATTAATGCTCGACTCAATCGCTTTTCAAGTGAAGCCGCGTGAGAGAGAGAAAGAGGAAAAAATTTCTTATCAGACATTCGAATCATCACGCAATCCCCCAATCTGCCATTGTTCATCCATAACCTACAATACGCCATTCTCCAGTGACTCGGCAAGATTGTATGATTGGTTAAAGCACTTTTTCCATTGTTCCATTGTTGAAGCGGCTTCAAGTGAATGCTAATATAAATGGTATTAATTCAAAAGTTGTGACAAAATAAATCAGAAATAACATACGACGGGCGGCAACGGCGGCATGTGCGATAATAAATTGTTGTGGTAAGTGATGAAAATGTTTCTTTTTTTTTTGCGCTACGTGTCAAGTACTTGCTTGCGCGCGAGAGGGAGAAGGGAAAAAAAGTAATATTAACATCGATATTTTTTTAATGTTCACATAATGATGATTGTTGGTGCTGATAGGCGTTATGGCTGCCTCGCGCGTTGTTTTTCTACTGCAAATATCAATAGAACGTAATAAATTGTTGGTTCGGAAAACACTCGTGGCTCAACAAGGGTAATTATGGCCTCACACTTTTTGTGTTTGAGAGTTGATTATGAAGTGAGGTGAACATTTATTGCAATAATTTGAGGAAAAATTAGTTTTTATTGCATTTTTTTTAATGAAAAATCGTAGATTTAATTATTTTTGTTTTTAGAACTACTTAAAATGAGAAAAAAATATATTATTATTTTTAAATAAATAAATAAATAAAAAAAAAAAAAATAAATTAAAAAATTTATACTTTAAAAAATTTTACTTTAATAAATTAATATTTTTTTTAAATAACTAAATTTAATTAATTAACTAAAATAAACTAAATTAAATTTAAGTTTTTATTAAAATTCTTTTTACAATTACAAAAAAAAAAATAAATAAATTTTAAATATTTTGAGTTTAAATTAATTTAATTTAATTTGATTTAAATTTTTTTAATTAATAAAATTTTTTTTTAAATTGAAATTAATTTTTAAAATTATTTAAAATTAATTAAAATTATTTTTAAATTTATTTTAAAAAAGTTTTTATTTTATAAATTTTTAAAAAAAATAAATTTTAATTTTGAATTAAATTAATAAATTACTTTAATTTTTAAATTTATTTTTTTTTAAATTTATTTATAGTTTTTATTATAAATTTTTTTTTTTTAATTTAAAAAAAAATAAATTTTTTTTAATTAAATAATTATATTTAAATTTATTAAGGTAATTAAATTTTGAAAAATTTATTTTATTTATAAAAAATTCAAAAATAAAATTTTTAAACAAATTATATAAAATTTGTGGTAATTTTTTTGCACAAAATGAACAAACAAAACAACAAATAAGTAACAAATTCGTTAAATTTGTTAAAACCCACAAAACTTACAATTTTTCTCGGTATGTTTTACATTCTCCATGCATGTCATGTCAAGCCGCCATTAGAATTTCTCTTCATCCCACACATAAATATTTTAAAAATAAATATCTAAACCAACTTTCATCATTTATTCATCTACTAAAGATTACAATTTACATATTTTTGTACATTTGCTCGTAAAATTTTAATTTCTTCTCTCGTTTTTCTTCATCCCGATCTCAAACTGAACTTCAGAGGAGTAACTTTTTATCTCATGCCGCATGACGATATGATGATGTTTTCTTGATAAATTATTTTATTTACTTTACAAGTGAATGTTTATTTTATACTGAGGCAAGAAAGTTGTCTTTTATGGATAAAATACTCGAGAAAAAAATCTTTATTGGAGTTTAGTTCAGAATCGGAAGAACAGGAGACAATTTTCCCGAGAAAATGATCTTAACTGACCAATGTTTAATTCTTAATGAATAGTTCCAACCCTAATCATCAAAATAATTTATTAATTCAAAGTAAACATTGAGGAAATCCTTTTGATGACAACTTTTGAATAACGATGAATTTCGATTCATCTCTGAGGATTCCTTTGACCGTTTTTCACTGTGTACCTATCAAAGCTCATCTTGTCCTTCCCCCTTCAACATCCATCATTATAAATTCCATGTACGACTACGTTTTAGTAATTACTCATTTCAAAGAGAAAGAGAGCGAAACCAAATAAACACAACTTCATTAAAAATTCATGCTCAACTGGCAGCAACAGTATTTTGCTCTTTGATCGGTTTATTTAGCTCGTACTCGAGAAATGTTTCTCGAGTTGTTGCGTTAATTGCATTTTTAATTACGAAGCTATTTTTCGCATGTTTTTCTTTTAAATTTAGCTACTTAGAGGAATTTATTTAATTTTATTTTTCTGAGAAATTTTTTGCTTATTTAAGTAAACTTTACTTGAAAAAAATAAAAATTTGCCGCTAGATGGCTCTGACAAAAGTTATTTTTTATTGAAATATTATATTTTATTTTATTTAAATTAATTAAATAAATTTTAGACATTTTTTAATAAAAAATAACTTTTGTCAGAGCCCTCTAGCGGCAATTTTTTATTATGTCATTTCTCAGTTCATTAAAAACAAAAATGTTGATTTTGTGGATTCGTTGAGTCATTCAAAATCTTTGATTCAAAAAAGTTCTAACATAGCAAAAATTAATTTCGAAAAAAAATATACGGTAGAGGGCGCTTTAATATTTTTTTTTATTTTAAAGCTTAATTCAACTTTTTAAAGAAAAATTTTCTAAAAATTCTATTTCAACAAATAAAAAATTAGATATCGAAATTTACAAGTGCTTATCAAAAAACCAAAATAAATCATGACCAAAAATTCACTGCTTCGAAATGTGGGTCAAGTTTCCCTCATACACTCACACTTCGTACAACGAACATAAATAAAATAACAATCTCTTCCCATGCACAATTAATGTGCAAATTTAAGGGCATTGTGGTGTGATGTGAACAGCAACACTCCTCATCGTGCACTCTTTAAGTGTTATCGATTATCGCATAGTTTATTATTTTATTTTATTTCATTTTATTCCGGTTTCATTGTACGAAATAAATAAATTAAAACGCAATAAAATTCGGTTTTTATGGCGAATGTAGGAGGAAAGGGACGCACTTTCAATCACTTTTCAACAAAGTTATGACTGAGTGACGTAGGTTAGTACTATTCACTCTTGACAACGTTGGATTGATATTTAATTAAAATTCCACTCGAGACATCCATTAACTGGAAAAAAAATTTTAATTCCTTTTCACAAAAAAAAAATTAAATAAAAAAAGTAACGGACAATTGAATGAATGAAAAGAAAAAAATCTTTAGAAAAAACTGAATGAGTTTAAAACAAAAAAAAAGGAAAAAAGGTAAAATGAATGGCTGGCTAGATAGACTTTTCTTTTATTATTATTATCATTGCTTTTTATGTAAATAATTATTATTATTGTCTTTCCTTTTTATTTTTTTTTCTTTATTTAAAATAAAAGCTATTTTCATGATACGACTCTCAATTGTCATCATTATAATATTGTTATGCAGTAACTTGCGCCATATATTTTATTTACCTAGATAATAAAAAAGAAAAAGTTAAGACTTTTATGGTCATCGGAAAGTGTGTTAAGAAGAAGACAATAGCGTGAAATTGCACATGAATATAATGAGAAAATAGTAAAAATGTGGGTGAAAAAAGTTTTAAATGGAATTTTTTGTTTAAAGTTTAGTTGACATTGAAAGAAAAAAATTAAATTAATTTACGATGGAATTTTTTCATTTTTTTACGTAATTTTTTGTTATAAGATTTTAAATTTATTTTTACATTTTTTTTAAATTTAATTTTATTTTTTATTAAATTATTTTTTTTTAATTAATTTTATAATTACTTAATTTTATTAAAATTTTTGATAATTATTAATATTTTTTTTTATTTTATTAATTTATTTTTTAAAGCGCCCTTATTGTTTTTTATTGTTATTTTTATTTTAATTTTTTAACTCATTAATGTTTTAAATTTTTAAATAAATTATTTTTTTTTTAAATTTTTAAATGAAAAAAAAAATTAATTAAAATTGTTCAATTTAATTATTTAAATCAAGTTTAATTTTATTGAGAGACATCTGGCGGCAAAATTTCGTAATCATTTAAGACTTAAGTTAAAAAATTGTTTTTTTTTTTATATATATATATTTTTTTACCTTGGTAAGAAAGACGTACAAATATAATGACATATGTTACTCAAACTATTGAAAAACGACTTCAACAGACTATTCATTTAAAAAAATCTTTTCAAAAATAACTTTTCAAATTTAACTGATTTTAAATCATTTTACGACACCTAAGTATTTATCCAATTCCTCTTTTTTATTCTCTTTGCAGCTCCAATAACAACTAAAGTCCACAGAATCGAACGAAAAAGTTTCCATTTTGCAAGTAAGTGACAATATATGGTCCGAAAACTTTTCTACGAACAGAAAAAAAAAACTTTCCAACTTGGGCGACGTGCAAAATCAAGTAATAAAATATAAAATAAAATGAAATCAAAAAAAGATTCTTGCAAGAATAATAAAAGCGTACAATAAAAATAATAATAAGGAGATCACTAAAGCGTGCGAAACTTTTCCATTTTGCAGTGTCTATCAAATTGGTGTCATCAGTGTATATATGCGAAAGCAAGTTGATAAAAAATTTCTTCTCTCATTTTTCGAGTCAAGCAAACATTTCGAGAGAGAGAACGAAAAAGATAAGAAAAATGTTGGCGGTGCATGTGGAACATCTGTAATAATATTACATACTCCGATAATATCCTTGAGGGGATTTGCTGTAAAATTTGTTGAAAAAAAAAATAAAGTTTTCCTCGTCGACTTTTTCGTCTTTTACGTTGCATTTACAACGCCGCGCGTACACGATTTCTGACAGAAAAGTTTTCCATTTTCTTAAAAAAAAAAATAAATGTAAAAATGCAGAAAAGTCCTTAGATACTCTTTCTACCTAACTACAACATTTTTTTTTTCTTTTTATTTATCTCCGTATTTAGAAGCTTCCAGCTAGTTGCGGCGCAGAAATGTACTTCCAACGAAGGAAAATGGGTTTCGTAAACAACGAGAAAAGATAATTTTTCTCTGTGAGAGTAAACTTTCTCCAAACTAGAACACAAAGTGAACAATTTATGTGCCGACTAAAGTGTAATAGTAAGTAAAATTATTATCATTAAATACGAAAAGAAAAAAAACGGAGCAAAGAGAAAAAAAACTTTGGGAAAGAAAAGCAAACGAACCAAAATGTCACCGATGTCGTTCTCCGAAAACATTCAACATTATTATCGTCAACTGCAGTTTATAAGTGATATGAACTATTTGTTGAAAAATATCATAAAGTTTAGTTTAGGCTAAAAGCAGAGAAAAAACTCGAGTCATCATCATCATTTTTTTCTGTGTGTGATATTTTCTCGAGACACACGAGTGAAGTGAAAAAAAAAATAGTGAGATAAAAGAAAGAAAGAAGAATTGAGTGAGCCAAAACGAAAGACGGAAAGATTAAAAAAATTGTCTCTTTTCAGCCTCGTCTTAAAAATAAAACCAAAGAAAAAAAATAATAAAAATAAAGAGCAGAAAATAAATATTACAAGATAAGAATAAAGTGTCTTTTCACGGCTCTGTCAAAGTGAGTTCTGTTGAAAAAAAAATGTAAAGAAAAAATATTTATTTATTTACTAAAAAAAATAGAAGCGAAAAAAAATAATAAAGATAGAAAGAAGGATTATCGCATATAGAAAATCTCTCGGTTGTGCAGTAATTTATTTAATGAAATAAAGAAAAAAAAGAGAGTAACTAGAACAAAGACGCATCATCATCATTATTTTGCTCCTCTTCACACGAGCAAACACACTCACATAGTATTCATCATCATCATCATCGTCATCGTGTCGGTGTCAGTGTTGACATCGTCAAAAAATATAATAGAAAATGGCACAACTGAAGCAAAACATTTTTTATATCCTTTGGGTGATTGTCTTCTTTTTCACCGTATGGCATTCAGGTAAGTACCTAATATACATGTTACATTGTTCGAATCTTCGTTACATAACGTATAGATATTATTCATCATCATCATTCATGTGTCTGGGCACAAGGCTGGGGATGCGACGAACAGAGAGTGTATTAGAATATGATAGTTATTCTTGTGCTCGTAAAATACTCAAGGAATTTGTGGGTGATGAGGTTGTTGTCTATAAGGCTGCTCGAAGGTTGCTAGACATTGTTTTTGTCGGTATATAGAAGAATAAAGATGGAGAGAAAATATGGGGGTGAAAATTGCACCTTTTGATTTTTTCTGAAAATTGAATTACTTTAAAGGGATTTTATGATTTTTAAAGTTTTTAACGAAATTGAGTTATAAAAGTAAAAATTTCTTTACTGTTTCACTAATTTTAAAAATTCAAGGCTAAAAGTTGATATCTTAACCAATGGAAGGAACTTAGCTAATATTATTTATCTGCAATTGCTTAGTTTATCTTATTATACCTACAGAAGAGTTTGAATCAAGAAGAAAAAATTTTTTCTCATATTGAAAAAATTAGCGTATCCCTTTGAAAAGATTTTCGCGTTTTGAAATTTATAATTTCAAAGACCAAAATTCAAAAATATTTTTTGTTGAAAAGCTTGAACCCTTGGCTTTCAAGTACAACTTGAATTATTTTAATAGCTGAACTTAAATTTATTGAAAAATTAGTTTTTCCAAATTTTGAAATGTCCTCCTCTGTGGACAAATCCGGGAAAGGGATAACAATTGAAGAGATTCTCGTGAGTTTAAAATTTTAAATCTAATTTAAATCCAGTTGTGTGAACAAATAATACACGTTTTCAACAGCCGAAGGCTCAAAAATTCGTGATTTTTATTCCTAAATATTTTCTCATTAGTTTTACATAAAATTATCATTATTTACAACAAACCTAACTCAATTAACGTAACTTAGTGCTCATCAGCTCGAACATTTGCTAATAGTATGTTTTTGCTAATTGAAATTGTCTTTTCGAAGACGTCAATTTTGACATTTCTTAACAAGTTGTCTTATGATACCGAAGTTGTGTCCTGTATTAAGGTTAGTTCCATCACCTCTTACTAAATATGTTTTTTGCTGATTGCAATTGTCTTTCAGGCAGGTTTACTATATTATTGCAGCTTAAGATTTCGGGTTTTGTAGTTTGTGTATTTTTACTATCATCGATGAACATAAGTTTTGTTTTTGAAAAGCAGCAGTTGAACTTTTTGCCTCGGCTTTTTTTGTAGTCAGAATATAAACTTTTCTTTGGAAGATAATTTGTATCGTATTCAACTTTTTACTTCTTAGTCTTTAATAGTTTCTTTACATCGTCAAACCTGAAAATAAAATTTTAATTAGATAAATAAATAAATAATTCATTAAAATAAATTAATATTGAGAATACTTACCTGTCTCAAAGTAAAAAATTTGAAATAAGAAAAAAATTGAATTAGCAAAAAATTTACCGTCTCAAACTTCACAATCCTCATCTTTTTGTTCTATCCTCTTGCTCATGAAATTTTCTAAACATCGAGATAATATTAATAAATGGTTCATAAAGTTCATTCTTCGTGCATTGTTTAGTTGCCCATAAAATATAAGTGGTTGATTGATTATAAAATTAACTATATCTCAGAGAGTATGAGACAATGAGAAACAAGTAGGATGAAATGGTTTGGGGACTTCTTTTGTTCTTCGAAATGTTTCTAAATGACTCATAAAGTCTTGTGTGGGTTATGAGGTTTTGTCATATATCCATTAAGACATTAATGTGTCTCTGGAGCTTCTGGAATATCTTTTCAGCTCGTTAGAAACTAAATTACTTTCAAGAGTTTTATCAATGAATAAAATCTCAAAACGTCGAGATTCCAAAAATAACTTTGAAATGGACGAACATGTCATTTTTTTAAAAACCCTTATCTTACCTCATATGACAAAATTCCTTTTCCCCGCAATTCCCTCGTAGCAAGCTTCCTTTTTCGTGATGTATCTTTTCCGCACAAACACCAATAACGATAACATGCGACGTGATTGCCTGTCTCTTCAAATAAATTTTGTAAAAAGTCAAGTCTTCAATGAAGATGAAACTGAAACACGACAACATAATTTAACTTTGAATGGATGTCTTGATTCGAGAGACGTGCCGTTCTGATGAAAAATTACTTCACGTATGACTTCAAGGTCGGATCGTACGTTCTTCATTAATATCATTAAAGCAAAAAATGAAAAAAAAACGTCACAAGGCCAATGAAAAATGATGGACAAGGGAGTCCCGAGATGTCATGATGAACTTTTAATAAACTCAATCTCAACATATGACATTTGCAATCAAAACAGGACAAAATGTTATTTAAAGAGTGATTCCCTGATGAGATACAAGGGAAAATATCTCCCATTCTACCTGAAAGCACATCCATGTAATTCCCGGGCAAAACAAGAAAAAGTGCTTTCAGGTTATGATGATGATGTCGGTGCTCCTGTTGCTGCTTCTGCATCCCAAAAATAAAAACAATAACACGACATCATAAAACACAACAAACAAACGAACGACAACGAACGTCAGAGAAAAACTCCAAGGTATACAAATAATCAGAGTGCATGTTTCGTTTGTTTATTCTGCTCCGCATGTATTCCGTACCGTCAACTCAGACATGAGAGATTTGCATATGTTCAAAATGTGTTCGGCAGCAGCTATCATTTCGCATCATATCTCGCATCTGGGACACGAAGTGATATCTACGACTATTTCATAAATGTTATTTTCCTGTAATTTGTTTGCCATTGAATCTTTTGATGATATGCTCTCTTCGAAACTGGCAGCGTGTAACTAAAGCGAAAGAAAGCACAGCAAACTGGAATTGAATTTAATTATAGAAATGCATGGGAGGGCTTTGTGGTTTTGCATCTCTAAAATTAGAGAATTTGATTTTGTTGATGTGTGCATATAAAGTGAGATGTTAGGCGAAAAATTCCCATATCAGAAGACTTTATGTGATTTTATCCGAAAATTTGTTTGATAATCAACGAAGAAAATGATTTTATTAAATTTTGTTTAAATTTGAATGGAAAGAGTTTAAGAATTGATTAAAAAAACTTTCATTATTTTCCAGAAATAAATTTGTTTGTTTTTTTCTGGTTGAATAGATTAAATAAATCTTGTTTTTGCATCAAATTGATGCTTTGAAGCGTAAACAACCAACATTAATTAAAGCCTTAATGATATTGATAGGTTACAACTTTAAAGGCAAAATTAACAATCAGTTATCAATTTGTAAATTTTAGATTTTTTTAAAATCAATTTTGAAATTTATTGTATTGAAATACTCAAGATCTCATTTTTGGCGCCAAATTATTCAGGGTTGCTAAAAATATTTTTGTAACGATTTTTTGATTGTTTTTGATAAAAAAAAAAATAATAAATTTTCATTGCAAGAATAGTTAAAAATTTATATTTTTATCAAAATCAATCAAAAATTCACTAAAATTTACGAATAAGTCAATTTTTGGCTACCTTTAGTAACGCCATAAGAAAATTTGGCGCCAAATTATGATTTCTTGAATTTTTTATAAAAATTGGTCTAAATGAGCTTTAAAAATTAAAATTATATCATAAATTGATATATAAAGAGATCTGTAAAATTTTCCCGCCAAAATCATAAGATCTTCTTTAGTAGCCATTTTATAAAAGATCGTTTGTACTGTATTTCGCTAAAAATAACTCACGAGCCTGAAAATCGTCGAAATACAGTAGAAAAGTTAAAATTGCTGTAAATCTTGATTTTTAGTCAAAAATAAATTCCTTTCTACATCATTAAGCTAATTTACAACGAAATTTCGTAAATTATTCCTTTGTAGAAACGAAAAACGACAACAAAGCATTTCAAACGCCCACAACTTTATCTAATTCACTTAAAAGTACGAAAATAGCCGTAAATAAATTCAACTTCCGAAATGCCATTCATCCTTTTCTCCTTCCTCAATTTCTTCTACTCGTTAGTTATGCAAAATATTGCCGTCATGGAAGCAAAAGCCATGCTATCAACTCCTTCTGCTGTCCTGCCTGCCCAAATAAACGAATGAGTGAGTGACGTTTATGTGTTGACAGTAATGCTACCTAATTTTTCTCATTTGTCCGAAGTTTCCAAAGTTTTTTGCTCAAAACAAAAACATTTTGCCTGTGTGACACGCAAAATATTTCTCTCTCTCTCGATTGTTTTTTTTTCTTTTCTTTTATCGTTCGAACAACCTTGCGAAAAGCCATTAATCAATGTTACCTGCCCAGTGACTGCAAACCGGTGAAAAGCTTTTTCTTTCGTCTTTTTCTCTTTTGTCACGTTTTTAGTCCCATTCATGTGTCCGTACAAAACTAAAACAACATTTTATCAGGAAAAACCTCTGATTGTAGGTCAGTTCTTCTTCGTCGTCGTATTTTGTGTGCAAAATGCTTTTTGTGTTTTGGGGGGAATGAGTTTATCATGCAAGGCAACATTTATTCACGTAATAAATGTAATCAAAGGAGTAACACAAAAAACGATTTAGACAAGAAATGGGTGACATTCAGTACAGGGAAAAGACACAATGTGGTTCATGTTGCGGTAGGTATTTGCTCCGAGAGACAATTTCAAGTAAAATTCCAACAAAACACACAAATTTTAAATAACAACACGAACGAGTCTTTTGTTTTTCTTATTTTGCTCCTCTTTTGTCGGTGCAGGTAGTGCAGTTTCCTCGTTTCGAAAATAGACACTTCATAATAATAAATATTCCGTTTTGGGTTTTTATCTTGTTTTTTCACGAACATCCTCTGAATGAACAGGCGTAAAAATAGAAACAACTTACTACAACTTTTGTGAAAAGTGACTGGAATGGAGGAAAATAGTTGGATGCCATTTTTAGTTGGTACATTATCTGAAAAAGTGCGGGTTTTGTTGAAAAAACTGTTTTGTGAGTGCAACAAAGGCAAGGACAATAAGGCTTTGTGTTTCACTGACTTTTGTGCATTTTAAGAGAATTTTTCAAGCGAGAAAATTGCTCTCAAAATTTTTTGTGATAATAATTAATTTTTATTTTTTTTTTAAAGTAATACTTTTGATAAATTAATTTTTTTTAATGAAATGTTTGAAAAAAAATAATAAAAATTTTTACAAAAATTTATTTTGTTTTTTTTTTCACTGAAAAAAATTTAATTAAATAAAAAATAAATTTTGTATTCAATTTTTTTTTCATTTGTAAAATATTTAGATTTTTTTAAATATAATTATTTAAAATTTAATTAATTTTTTTTTAAATATTTCAAATATTTTTTTAAATATTTTTATTCAAAAATTAAGTAAAAATTTCTACTTATTTGTTTTATTAATTTTTTTTTTATAAAAAAAATATTAATAATAAAATTATTTAAAAATTTAATTTATTTATAATTTTAATTTATTATTTAAAAAATATTAAAATTAATACATGTCTTAAAATAAATATTTTTTATTAAAAAATATTATTTTATTAAATTATTTCAAAATTTTAAAAGAAAATAATTTAATTATTTTTTATAAATTTATTTAATGAGTTAAATAAATCTAATGAAACTTATTTTTTTAAATTGAAAAATTTTTAATCATATATAAAAATATTAAAACTTATATATTTTACTTCAAATTATTTAAATAAAAAATTTTATTTTTTAATCTTTAATTAATTTTAATAATAATTTTATTTTAAAAATTTTATTTTTTTAATTATTTTATTTCAAATAATTTTTTAATAAAAATTTAAAATTTTTGAAAATATTTTTTTTTTCATATTTTTTTCCTTTTTTTAATATTTGATTTTTTTTAAGAAAAATATAAAGAAAGTAAATTTTATCAAAAGTTTCTTGGAAAATTTCTTCAATACAGTTAATTAATTTAATTTGCAAGAAAAAATTACATTTCAAATAAATATTTTTAAAAAATTTTTGAGATCATTAGACCCTTGTTCAAAAAAAAAAAATAAGCCTTAAAATAACAAAAAAATGACAAAAATCCTAAATTTAAGTAATTTTTCTGAAAATATTTATCCCGAAAAACCCTACTTGACACAAAATCATCAATTATTTCCTACTTTTCTGATCCAAAGATGCAAATCTCATTTCTAAACCGCCCTTAAGTATCTCACTCTTTTTCAGGTTATCCCCTTCACGCGCCGCATTTTTCTTCATCTCTTTCTGAATTCTTTACGCATCATCCCCGTAATCCATAAAAATAGAAAGATAATGACAAAAACACGCATCACCCTTTTTTCCAGGCACTCGACAAGCAAAAAAAAGAAAAAAAGTTTATTATTTAAGTGTCTGCCTTTCCTTTCCTGCTTTTCTCGTGTCTTTTGTTATTCATATTTATTATCTCCACATTTTTCGCTCGTTCGTTATGCATAAGAGGGGCACAATTCAAATTCATTTCACATGCTTTTTACATATTATTTTACACTCAATAGCTTCGTCATGTGTGATGGCAAGAAGAAAAGAAACACAAGCAAAAAAAAAACGGAGGAATAAAGAGTGTCGCGCATCGTCGTCGCATTTATTATGGAAATTTTTACTTACAATTTTTTTTTGCTTGCTTTTATTTAAATTATTCATTCAAGTGCGCGAAGCTCATTTTTTCACGAGTTTTCTTGCATTTCTATTACGTAATATTTTTTCCATTAACTGTCTTCTTTTTTGTAAACACATTTCGAAGAAAAAAAATTTAAAATGTGCAATGGGAAAATTTTTGAATGTGTATTGGGATGAAATTTCAAAATGTGCATTGGGCAAAAAAAATTAAAAATTTGTTACAAAGTTAAAATTTCTTACTGAACTTAAAAAAAATTGAATTGTGCATTGGGACAAAATTTTAGAGCAAAAATTAAGAATTTTCATTAAAGGAAATATTGAGAATGTAAACTGGGGCAAATTTAGGACTCAAAGAAATTAATAGTTTGCAAAGGGATATAAATGTACGTTGGGCTGAAAGTATAAAGTTAAGATTAGAGCTAAAGCTCAAAATAGAAAAAAACCGATTACGAACGTTGCAGACATTTTAGAATGTGCATTGGGTCAAAAATTTATTAGGAATTATTTAAAATTTTTCAAATGAAAATTGAGATAAAATCTCAAAATTTTTAACAAGAATAGTATTTAAAATTAATTTTTGTAAGAAAATTCAAAATGTGTATTGGGAAAATTTTTAAAATGTGCATTGGGATCTGTCATGTCATTTAGTATAAAAAGCGCTTCTTATTGACAAATCTTTTGACGACAACTTTTCACAATTTTCCTCTTTACTTGGTGTCGTAATGAATGCGTAACTGTCAGAGAAACTTAACTTTTTCAACTCAATAAATGTTGTTATTTTTCTTTTAACACTTTTAAAAGTTGAATTTATTTTTTTTTCTTTGCTGTCGTCGTCCTCGTTCTGTGTCAAGTATAAAAGGACAAGCATGAAAAAAAGGTGAAACACTTCAACAAGAAGAAAAAAAAAAATAAAAATTGCATGTTAAATTTATGCAGATCACTCCTTTATTGTCGCTAATGTAAGTGTGTTTTGCGTTCCTTTCGTAATCTAATATTAAAATTTCTTAGTGTGAAAACTTTTATTTAGCTACGTGCGTAAAAAGAAAAGGAAAACGCATGAAACATTTTTTTTTTCAGTGAAATGCGAGAAGAGAGACAAATAATAGCGGTGATGTGTCAATGTCGCCAAGGTAAAATGAGCTGTTTGTTCGTCGACGTCTTCAATTTGCATAAGAAATGAAGACTTAAAAAGTTCGTTCGTTCCCTTTTTTGTGCCTTTTTTTCATTTCTTCCGTGTTGTTGATGTTATATGAGAAAAAAAAATGATTGAAAGTTGAATAAGACGTAGATGAGTTGAAGGAAATACGGGGGGTGACTCGTTAAGGGGAGGGATAAGAGCGCATTTTCAGTTTTTTTGACATTAAAAAAATATTTAGGCCTTTACTGAGCTTTAGTTCATTTTTGAGGCCTTTTTAAATTTTTTTTTTATTTTAAGGCCTTAAATGAATTTTTGTTCATTTTTGAGGCCTATAAACAAATTTTGATCATTTTTAAGGCCTTATTTAATAATTTTTTGAGAATTTTAAAAATTGTTTTCATTTTGAGGCCTTAATGAATTCTTGTTCATTCATGAGGCCTATAAAAACATTTTGAAGTCTTTAATTTTTTTTTTCAATATTATTAATAATTTTTAAAAATTCTAATTTTTTTTTATTTTGAGCCTTTTTAAGAAAAAAAAAATTAAGTTCATTTTTGACGTTCAAATATATATTTTAGTTCATTTTGAGGCCTAAATTAATTAAAAATTTTTAGCTCATGAATTTTTGGTCATTTTTAAGGCCTTTTTTAATTTTTTGAATATTTATAAAAATTTTAGATCTTTTTAAATTTTTTTAATAAATTTTAATTCACAGACAGAAAAAAATCTGCCTTTCAACACAATTTTTACTCTCAAACCACATTAAAAAAACTCCCTTTTTATATTTTTTGAAATGAAAAGAAACGGCTCAAGAAAAGAAAAATTGACATGGAAATTGCTTTATAAAAAGGATGATAATTTTTATGATAATTCTGACGTGTAAAGAGATATATTTTTATTTTTAGACGATGCGCTCATGCGAAACGACAGTAAACAACAAATAAATTTTCCAACAAAAATTTAAATGTGAATTGAATTCATCGCGATGTTTTGTGAAGCAATTTGCATTTATTTTCCTCCGCAAACTTAAAAAGGGGAGTTGAATCGAGTTTAGAACCGCAATTGAAATAAAATACGGCAAAATACGGAATTGTATTTCAATTAAAATACTTGAAACCCTTGTAACATAATATTATTACGGCGCGTTACGTAAAAGCAGCAACAGCAACTGAAACAAACATGAAACGGAATAATTTTTGCTTGAATTCAGATAAAATTACACATAAAAGTAACAAAAGTAGAAATTCTGAGTGTGTGCAACTCAACTCCATTTTTACCTTTCACGATGATTGCGAAAAAGGGAGCTGAGAATCAATACAAGTGTGTTGTGGAAAATTTTTTTGTTTTTAAAAGGAGGAGGAAAACGCACAGACAGGTTTTCCGAGGAAAAAAGAATGAAAAAGTTAAAACAAATAAATATCTACATAAAATTTGTAAAACGAGATAACAAGCTAAACAATAAATATTCCCAGAAAAAGAGTTTTTTTTTAAATATGAAACGATGTTTTTCGTTGGAATATGAATTTTGTCTGCTAGCGTGCGTTTTTTCGAATAAAAGTAACACTTTGAATTTTTTTTTCTTTAATTTTCAGAATTTTTTTCAAATAATTAAATAAATATTTTTATTTAAGATAAAATTAAATAAAAATAATTTTTGAAACATTTTTGTTTTTTTTTATATTTTAATAAAAATTTAAAAATCGTCTAAATTAAATTTTTTAAATATTTATATTTTTAATATTTAATTTTTTTTTATTTCTAATATTTATAAATTAAATATTTTTTTTATTTTTTAAATAAAATCAACAAAAAAAAAATTTAATAAAATTTTTAAAATTGAAAATAATTAATATCATTTTATTTAATTAATTATTTTAATATTTATATAATTTTTTTAAATTCAAAAACAAAAAATATTAATTTAATTTGAATAATTATTTTATCATTATTTTTTATTTTGAATTTTTTAATTAAAAAAAATTTTAAATTATTTTTTTTATATTTTTTTTAATTAAAAAAAATTAATTTTAAAAATTTTTAAATTTTTTTTAAGAATTTTTTTTTTAAGAGAAACTATTAAAAAAATCATGAATGTACTTTTTTAAAAATATTAAATAAAAAAAAATTATTTTTTTTAATACAATTTGATAGAAATTCTCTAAATTTTTCTCTTTTTCATGAATTTCATAACGAAACAAATTTCAGCTTGCGCTCGCCAAATAAAAATAAACAAAAATTTTGTTTCGCTAGAATAAATGCTTTTTAGCAAAATTAGCAAAAAAAAACTCCTCTCTTTGCAAAATCTCTCTTCTGTTGTTGTTCATGTATTTTTTTCAAAAATTTTGTTATGTTATTTTGTTACATATACATTTTAATTATTCGTTCCCATATTTTCCCTGAGTTTTGCATTTTTATCTCTATTTCTAGGTAATTTAATTAGATAACAGCCTTTATTGTAACAAAAAAGTACAACAAATCTCGTAATTCCGAAGAATTTTTTAAATATTTTTTTTTAATTCAAAATAAAAATCCTTGATAAAATACGAGGAAAACGCAATTAACACCAAAAAGTTCCCTCGAAATCATTAAAAACAACTTTTCCTCACGCCTCAGCGACAATTCCTTGAACAAACTTGTTTTTCACGTTAATTACGAGAATCAGAAGGATATTTGTACAAATGATGTCCTTTTGATAAGTAAATTTTCTTTCATTTTAATTATAATATTAAAATTTCGTTCAAAGTAAACAACCAAAAAAGCGGAAAATATTATTTTTAGTCGGTACCAAACATTTTTGTTTAATCAAAAAATTAAATTTTAATCAAAAAAAAACCAGGCGTTTCCCTTCGAAGTAACAAAATAACTTTTATTGGAAAAATTATTTAATAGTCGAGATAAAAAATTACTTTATTACGCATTTAGCATCGAAAGTCAGTAAAAATCCAGTAAAAATATTAAAAAAAGTAAAAATAAATTTCACGTCAATGCCTTTTATGGAAATTTAACAAGAAAAAATGTCGAAGGTGTTTGTCGTAAAAAGTTTTTTTTTGTCATGCTTTCCTTATTTTAACTTGACATGAAACGAATAAAAATATAAAAAAAAAATGTTGAGCCTTGATATTTCTTCATCTAATCTATGAATAATAAATAATAAAACGGAAAAAACTGCATGAACTGAAAAAATATAAAAAAAAGCGGCAAAAATAACATTTTTTTATGTCCATTTCCATTTACTCATACTTTGTTCGGATACTTTGTGATATCTGCAGTTGTTTGGGATAAACGAACAAAATATGTCCTAATATTTGTTCTGTATGTTTTTTCCCTTATGTACGCGATTTTTTCTTTTTTATTTTCGTTTTTTTTTATTATTTTCATTCCATTTTTGTTTTCTCAATATTTCGTGTACAGCTCCATAGATACACAAACACTTACAGTTATTAGAAAAGAAGACGAATTTTTCGGGTGCCTCACGAATGAACGGAAAAGATATCGTCTGATAGGCGCCAATGAGTCCCTTTCGAAAGTCTTTAATCCAATATCGTAAAATTTAGGATTTTTATCGTTGTTTTTATCAGACTTCCAAGAGATGAAGAAGAAAAAGAAAAAAAAGGAAAAAATAAATAACTGTCTGAATTTTTTTCGTTGTCTCAAATTGGTCTCCTAAGAAGTTAATAGTTTTGGATTTTTCTTTATTGGATAAAATTTATTCGATTAATGTTTGTTTTTGTAGATTTTTTGTGGTTTTTAATAAAAATGTTTTTTTTTGGGCGCGAAATTATTTAATATTATTTATTGTAAAGTTTGTCAAAGATTGAAACAAATTGGAATGGGCAGTCAATTTTTGTCTGAAAAATATTTGTTTTCTTTTGTTTTTTTCTTCGTTGAAAATTATGTAAGATGAAAAAATAACAAAAGTAATATTTGTCAAGATGAATAAAATTTTTGTCATACATAAAACAATTTTATTTTGCGTAACATTTTTTTATATTTGTTTTTCATTGGCTTGTTTAGTGTGTTATGTTTTTTTTGTGTTTCAAGGTTGATTTTGCAATTAGGATGGCTTTATTTGACTAATTTGTGATTTATTGAGTGCTGAATTGAGATATTGTCAGAATTAAAGTATCGATTAATGAGCAAAAAATATTTAAAAGGTTGCTGAATACTTGCTGAATTTGTTTGAAATTCGCTGAATTAGTTTAAAATTTGCTGAATTAGTTTGAAATTTGCTGAATATAATTTTATTTGTTAACTAAATGAGTCTAACAGTTGCTGAATTAATTTTATGTTTGCTGAAAATTCATCAAACGATATCAAGTGCTCAAAATTTGTTTCAAATAAGGTTGCTGAATAAAATAAAACCTTTGAAAATATTTTTTTTTGCTGAATAAAAATAATCATTGAATAAACATTAAAATATTCAAAAATATTTTAAATAATAAAGAAATTTGATTGCTGAGTAACGTTATATTTCTTGAAATTTGCTGAATTAAAATAAAATTCGCTGAGTTGATATAAAATTTGCTGAATTGAAATAAAATTTGCTGAATTGAAATAAAATTTGCTGAATTGAAATAAAATTTGCTGAATTGAAATAAAATTTGCTGAATTGAAATAAAATTTGCTGAATTGAAATAAAATTTGCTGAATTGAAATAAAAGTTGCTGAATATCATCTAATTTGAATAAAAAATTTGCTGAATTGATCGAAAAATTTCTACTTCTTGCATTGTAACTAATGAAAAATTCAATGAATAAATTTTTAAGTTGCTGAAAATAAATTTGACAGTTGCTGAATAGCTGAATTAACTTTATTTTAGTTTAAATTGAATATAAATAAATTCAGTATAAAAATAATTGAAAAAAAAAATTACTGGTCATCCTAAATTTATTTTTCTTCATCAGAGAAAAAATAAGATAGAAACAAAAATAAACTTTTACTGTTACAAAACGCTCGCAATGCAAAATAAAATTATTTAATAGGTATATCTGTCACGAGAGATACAAAAATATATAAAACAACAGAAAAAACTTGAAAACACATAAGAAATAAGGCAAAAAAAATGTGGACACAGAAAAAAAAATGAAATTTATTATATCAGATAGCAGGCTACTGGATACTGCATGGCAAACGGATAAAAGAACAGTTAAAAAATTAATTTTCTACTGTTTTTGCTTTTCTTTTACCTCTCATTCGAGAAGCTTATCTCTCTTACGGATTTTTTGTTTTTTTCTTTATTTTTCTTGAAATAATAAAAAATGACAAAAAAAGTTTCGCAATGCTTACGTAACCATAAATAAAAATAAGCATTTTAGAAAAGTGGCGAAAGAAATTATTTAAATGAAATTTTCTCACGATTTATCATCAAAAAAAAAAAAAAAAAATAAAAATAAAATGAAAACAAAAAAAAAAATAAATCATAAAAAATTGTCGTCAAATTTACAACAAAATTTATGCGTCGATCAAAGTTATCAATCCATATTTTTTTTACAACTTCCCCGATTTTGATTTTTTTGGATATTTTTTGATGTTATCATAAGTTTTATTGAGCAATTTTTATTGGGCATTATTTTTTTTTCTTTACACATACGAAAGCACGTATGAAAAAAATGAGAGATCAAGTTATTTCCATACCAATGAATGACTGACTGAATGATTTTTTTCTCATTTTGTTTTTTTTTTTTTATTTTACGAGTATGTTTGTTTCCTTGCTTGCTGGAATGCATAAAAAATAAATTTCCAGTACATTAATTTTAAGAGGAAATGCAGGAAAATATGAATAATTGTAAATAACAAAATATATAAAAAATAAAGAAAAAATTCATAAAAAAAGGATTTCGCGAAAAAAAAATCGTAAAAATGCGTTTTATTAAAAAAAAATGTAGAAAAATATTTTTTTACGAGAATTTTTAAACTTTTATTTTTTTTAAATAAATGAAAAGTTAAATACTGTAAAAATTAAAACTCAGCAAAAAATATGTTGTCAGTAAAGTTGTCGATGAAGATAAGTGACTTTTAATTGTTTTTCAATAAAAACTTTTTTTTTTTACTCTGTATGACTTGTCAACATATTGAGTGTCATTTTTTACGGCAATTAAAGCAATCAACAAACTTTTCATACACAAAAGTTTATTGGAAATGTTGACAAAAACGCTTGATTTACTGATTTATTGCTATTTTATGAGTTATTTTGTAAAATTCTCAATTTTTTGACAAAATTTCTGAATAATTTTCGATGAAACTCCAAAAATTTTATCTCCAGAAAAAATCTGAAAAATTTCCTTATTCATCATTATTTTTCTTGACGACTCTTAACAATCTTAAAACCTTTCAACGTTGTCATAAAAACGAGAGAAAAAAAGTCGCATACCTAATAAAATACGCATCATTAAGATAACAAGGGTGGATAACATTTGTTTGTTGTTCTCCTTCGTTTTCACAAAAAAAAATGTCCACGCATATTTGTCAAAAAACGCACGCCAAGGAAAAAAAAGGAAGGAGCAAATCTAGGGACCCGGAACAAGATTTCTAATTTTATTATGAGTCATTTATGTCGTCGTCGGTCGTTTCATCTATTGTTATTGTACAATATTTGCATGCGATGCGACAAATTTTTTTTTCTTTCGCACAATTACGACAGAGATGGACAACACCAGATTAGAAATAATATCTTTGTACCCTGAAGTCATGATTTTTTTTCTTTCTTACAACGACAAAAAAAGAAGAAAAATCGAAAAAGGAGAAATTTTTCTTTTAAAAAAGAAAAAAAAAACGAAATGATGAACTACATTAGACCCAATTTATTGGAAAAAACGACAAAAAATGGTAATCGAAACAAATTTTTTATGAGTTTTTTTTTTCGGCAAAACCCCTCAAGAAAAAACGAGTGAACAAAGTTTTTGAATAAATTAACAGGTGACATTTTTTAAAGGTAAAAAATTGTTTAAAAAAAAGTTTTTCCAATGAATATTTTGCGCACAAAAAAAATCTTCAATCAAAATATTATTTCACGAACCGAAAGAGACGTGATTTGAGATAAATCCATCTTATCTTGGCACTCGAGATTTTCAGTTAGAGACGATCAAAATATAAATAAATGATTTTAGCTTATCTGTGATGATGATAAAAATCGCAATCGAGAATTTTGTCGCAGATTTGGGGATGATCGAAATATTAAAAAAAAAATTTGAAGTAAGTTGACGAAATTTTTAAAATTATTTAAAGGCATGGAAAATTTAAAAAAAATAATTTTAAAATTTTTTAAGTTAATTTTATTATTTTTAATTTAATTAATTTTATTTTTATTTAAATTAATTTTTTTTAATTTAATTTTTTAATTAAATAATTTTTAAAAAATATTTAAATTTAAATTTTTTAAAAAATAAATCAATAAATATAAATTTAAAAAAAAAAATTAAATTTATTAATTAAAATTAAAATTTAATTAATTTAATTAAATTAATTTAAATTATTTTTAAAAAATTTAATTTTTTTAAAATTATTTAATTAAAAAATTAAATCAATAAATATAACTAATAAAAAAAATTAAATTAAAATTATTAATTAATAAAAAATAAATTAATTTAATTAAATAAATTTAAATTATTTAATTATTTTTTTTTAAATTAATTTAAGTATTTTTAGGTAATTTTTCTCTCTTAAATTAATTTTAAAAAAATATTTTGAAACTTTGGAAAATTTCTATCCATTTTAAAAAATAATTTTTTTTATCAAGAAATATAACTTTTTTAAAATTAAAAAAATATTTTAAATAATTCTAATTTAAACTAAAAACCATTTTTCTCATCGCTTCAGCCTTTTAAAAAGACAAAAATGGCAAATTTATTTTTATTTTAGTTTTAAACTGCCGACGGAGGATAAACAAAAATATAATAAAAGAGCTTTAAAATTTTTGCCATTTTTGTCTGTCCAGAAAAGCAAAACAAGTGAAAAGAAAACAAAACTAACTGCTTAAGACAAATAATGTGTTAAAGCAATTGAGACGTAAAAAGAGAAGAAAATAATTTGTTTTGATCATCTTTCGTTTCCATCTCTTGCTTTTCTTTATCTCTTGAAAAAAAAATATAAATGCAACTTGCCAATATATTTTTGTGCATTGCATTGTGAAAAAATGACCAAAGACATCGACGACAGACGAAGAAGAAAAAGGATTTGCGAAAAAGAGCTATAAAAGTACTTATAAAGGAACTTTTAATATAAAAAAAATAAAAACATCGTTATGGTTTGAAACATTTTCAGAGATCCAACAAAAATAAGATAAAGGAATTATTTTTCTTTAAAAACAAAATGGACAAAACACGTACAAAATTGAGCTGACACCCGTTCACTTTTTCTTCAACAAAAAGGAGAACGAATGAAAAAAAAATGTTTTCACAAAATAAATATAAAATTAAATACCGACGCTCCTCAACGCACATTCGAAAGGCAAAAAAAGACATGAAACCCACGTGCCCCAAAACTAATATTTTACCCGAGAGATTCGAAAATATACCAATTGAATTCTTAAACATGAAGCTAGCGCGCATGGAACAGCCTGCCATGAATATTACAAGTCAAATCCATTTTATGTGCTGCCAACGCAGGCCCAAAAAAATTTTTTTTTCGAGTATATTTTTACTCTTTAGGGGCAAGTCCCAAATCAAATTATTATTGAATGATGCCCACACTTTGGACTGGTGAAAAGTTTTTAATGTACTTCGTTGGTTTAATGTGAACTGGAGGATGTTAAATTTGTCAGGTAATGAAAAAAATGAAGGATGTGAGTGGAAAAATACGTAATTTTACGAAAATAAGCAGCAAATGTGTAATAAAATGGACAATAAAAAGTCCTATGTGAGAATTAAAGCCAAAAAAATTAAATTTGAGTGTAAAAATATGTTTTTTGAAGCTGCTGAATATGTGCTGAATATAATTAAAAGTTGCTGAATAACTTTTAAAGCACTTTTTAAATTTGCTGAATTACTTTTGAAGCATTTTTAAAATCTGCTGAATAACTTTTGAAACATTTCAAAAGCTGCTGAATTAATTTCAAAGCATTTTTAATTTTGCTGAATAACTTCTAAAATATTTTTAAAATTTGCTGAATAACTTTTACAGCAATTATAAATCTGCTGAATAAGTCTAAAATAATTTAATAACTTGCTGAATTTGTGCTCAACATACATTTAATGCTCGAAAACACCTTTCACTGCAAAATTCTATTATTTTCCGCAAATATCAACCGCAACAAAAACCACAAACCGTCACAACAGGCTTCCTTCGTTTTCTCTATTGTAAACAACTTCTATTAAAAAAAAATAGAGTAAAATACACAATAGCTTGAAAAAGCGTTCATTTCCTTTCCATTTGACGTTAGTGGGTCACTTTACCGGAAAGAAGAAGACATTTCTTTCGCAAGATTGAAACTGATTAAAAAATAATGAAAAACACTCGAAACAATTGAAACTTATTTTTCATGCTTCTCACTACCCTTATCTAAGCCAGAAAACTCGAATCAAAGATTAGATCTTGAGACAAAATGAAAAATCTTTTTATTTATTATATTTTTCTATGAGATTCAATCAAATCTCTACCGAAAAAAAAAATACAAATAAGCATAATAAAAAATTATTCAAGTACCAAAGACGGGGGAAAATTTTCCTTATCTCCGAAAAAATTTATCGTGAATCGATTGTTCTTCGCTACTTCGCAGCAAAGTGAATGCGATATGAAATTGAATCTAAAATTGAAAATGAAAAGAAAAGCCTTGATGATTTTGAAAGATTTATGTGCTTTTTGTGTTTCTTTTCATTCATTTTTGTTTCGACTCCTCTTTTCTTTTTTTTTGTGTTCGACGTTTTCTGTCTTGTCTTATGAGAGAGAAAAAAAGTTAAGAAAGGCTTGAGTTTGAGAACGGGAATCAATATACAACAGTAGTAAGGAAATGAAATGTTCTTTATGGCATTTGAATTTAATTTACGAGATTCGAATTCTTTCTATCATCCCAAGCAAGTGTTTCGTTTATTTTAGGCAGATGTTTTGGTAAAAGCTTTTCCGGTGTGACAATTTTTTATTTTATTTTTTTGTTGCTCTAGATTCGATTTTATGGTTTTTAATCAAATTTATATGGGTTGGAGTGTTGTTAAAAGGGAAATTGTGAATGGAGATGACTGGTTGTTTGAGTTTATTTACAGAATTTATTTGAAAATTATATTCAGCGAATTTTTAAGCTTATTTAGCAGATATTCAGCAACTTTTAAATGATATTTTTAGGGTTTTAGAATAACTTTAAGAAAAAAATAAAACAAATTTAGTCTGTTTGAGACTAATTCAGCGAATTTGAAGCAATTCAGCAAATTTAAAGCAATTCAGCAAATTTGAAGCAATTCAGCAAATTTGAAGCAATTCAGCAAATTTGAAGCAATTCAGCAGATATTCAGCAACTTCTAAAAGCATATTTCAAGGTTTTTACAGGAACTTTTAGCAAAAAATAAAACAATTTGAGTCTTTTTGGAACTAACTAAGCGGATTTTAAGCTTGTTCCTTTTAAATTCAGCGGATATTCAGCAAATTTAAAATGTACGTTTTCATGAATTTTAAAGTAAAAAAATTATATAAAAAAAGTTCTATTTTCATCCAATTTAAGACAAAAAAGGGCAACTTAAACGATAAATCATTTACAATAAACTGTCAATTTTCCATTGTTCCTTCTACTCGACATTACATTCTCTTTTAACAATTGAATCAGGTTTCCGTTTATTTTTGTTCTATTTTTGAATGATGTGATTTCTGCTGAAAATGTTCAACAACACTTTACAACTAGTAATTACGATTGTTTTAAAAGCCTTTTATTCTCAAAAGTTCCTTTGACGCAAAACTTTCCTTTCTTGTTATTCCAGTCTGATGATTTCTCCTACAAAATAAAATATAAAATAAATACGAGACAGGAACTGACGACACAAAATAATTGCTGTGTGGTGATTTCCCTCGTTCCCTATGTCCGAAAAAGACAATTTCTCCTTTTTCATGTCATGACCATAAAATAGCCTTGGCACATTGCTCCCTCTTTTTCTGTGTGTCGTAACATTAACAAAATATCCAGGAGAAGAAGCAGAGGCATGTGTGGCAAAACGACGCATTATTATATAAAAATAAACGAGTGAGTGAATGATTGCTTGTAAAAGTAAATGTTTTACGATCTAGTGCCTTTTAATTCGATGTTACTGCCAACAACAACAGTCATTTGAGATATTTTGCTGCCCCATCTCCCCCTTGCTCGACAAAGAAAAAAAAAAGTCAAGTAACGACATGAATGTTCGGCATAGATCTCATGATGCGATATGATTGGATAAAATTACGTTATTTATGTGTGGTAAGAGTGTCTTGTCATCTCATCTCTCATACTCATCTCGTGTTCATTGCCCTTTTTCGGTTAAGTGGTCGAGAGAAACGAAAGAATTTTTATTGACTTTTTTCTTCGTAGAACAAGAAATTGTCGAACAAGATATTTATTTTTAGTTTGGGCCGTAAAAAAATTTTTTTGAACTCGTTTTACTGTAAAAAAAAAATTTCCACTCGATGAATTTTTAAAAAGAGACGATATAAAAAATGTTCTTTGTTTTTGCAAGAAACGTCTTTCAATTCACCTTTTAATCGTACCTTTCCGTCCAAAAAAACATTGTTACTCCCACACACACATGATAACTGAACGAGCAAATGGAATTGTACAGGTGTTCTCACTCTCAAGGATAATGCTCCAGAAAAGTTTCAATGGAACGTGAAATTTATCAGTCCTACAGTTTTTGTAAAAATTAAATAGTTCGCAAAATTAAATTAAAAAAAAATAAATAAAAATAAATTTCATAATTAAATTTTTAATGAATTTTAGAAATAATAACTTGTATTAAAAATTAAAAAAAAAATCAAATGAAAAAAATAAATTTAATTTTTTTTTATTTTAAATTATTATTTAAAATTATTTTTTAAACGTTTAAAATTTTCAATTTTAACACTTGTCACAAATGTCAAAAATTCATCAAAATATTAAAATTTTTTATTGAATTTCTTACATTTTCAGATAAAATTTTTAATAATTTATAAAAAAAATAAATTAAAATAAATAAAAATTAAATTTTTAATGAAATATCCTGAAAAATTGACACTTTTGACATTTTTGACAGCTGTCAATTTTTTATATAAAAATATTTTTACTAAAATTCAAAATTTTAAATTTTTTGATCAATTTTATAGAATTATTAATTCAAATTTTTATTCCTTGAGTTCAGTAAATTTTTATTAATCAATATTTTAGTAAAAAATTTTGACAGCTGTCATGTTCAAATGTTATTTTTAGCTGAAAGCTCATTTTTAAAGTTTAAAAAAAAATTACTTGAATTTTTCCTTGATTTCTGATATTTTTAAACAAAAATAACTCTCAAAATTTTGTTTTTGATGAAAAATTTTTTGACAGCTGTCAAAAATGTCAAATAAAAATTTTTTGATTAAAATTTTGAATTTTTAACCGTTTTAAACTCTTTCGAAAATTTTATTTAAATATCAGAAAAAAAATATCGCGAAACATTTTTTTCCCACAATTTTCAGAACTCAACCACACACGCAATCATTAGAAATAAAATGAAAACAAAACAAAACTCGTCGCATATCATTTTTCGCTCGGGGACTTTTAAAATTGAACACGCATGCGACGCACAACTTCATAATAACATCATCATCATCATAAAAACTCCGCACATTTCTACACGTGGTTGAAAAAATTTCTCTCTCTGACCGAATGAACTGTAACTCGAAATGATTTAACGCATGATGAATATTTTGCATGATAAATAAATAAAATTTGATCAGAGGACGAAAAAAAAAGTTTATTTTTATCCGTTTTCCTTTTCCCCTCGAGGGATTGGGGGGCGCAGGACTTCGATAAATGTTTTGGAAATTTTCCCTGAATTTTGTATGCAAAACATTTTCAATTGTTCACTGACTGACGCGTGTTTACTCAAGTTTTGAAGAAATAAAATAAAAAAAAATACATGACTAGAAAGTTTATTTTTTTCTGATTTTTTTTTTCGGAAATCGTGTGTATGGAAGAAGGAAAAGACTTCTCCACGTGCTGTTAAGAGGCATGTTAATCACATATGTTGCATGTAGATGATGTGCCGAAGAGTTATGGCATGGAATGAACATAAATAAAAAGTTTGTCGATAATGTATCTTGCCATGTAAAGAAATCGCCAGCAAGTCATGAATAAGTTTGAAGTTGAATTGAGATGATTTTTTTCTACCTTTGGAAGATTGTTTTTCAAGTATTTTGATGTTTTATGTGATTCAGGTACTTTAATGTTCAATTTTTGTAACTTTTTTAAGGATATTCGGAGATTTATTAATGAAACATTACAAAAAATAATTTTGGCGGGAAAAACATGGTAGCCATTTTTGATTTTTTTTCAATGATAATTTAAAAGAATTTAATATAAAATTAATAAATTGAAGTAAAAACATTCAAATATTGAATAAGAAAAAAATTTAAAAAAATATGTTCATAAGGAATTTAAATAATTTATTATATTCAATTAAATTAAATTCAATTAAATAAAAAAAAATATTTAAAATATTTAATTATAATTAAATTAAAATTTTACCTAAATTTAAAAAAAATAATTATTATAAATTAATAAAAAAAATATTTATTTAAATAAATTTAAATTAAATTTTATTTAAATTTTTAAATTAATTTAAAATATTAAATTTTAGTTTAAGTAATTTTAATTTTAAATTAAATAATTTAAAAAAATATTTTGAAAAAAAAAAATTATTTTTGAATTTAATTAAATTAATCATGAAAAATAAAAAAGTGGGGCAATCCGCCGCAAAACTTTTGATAAAAAAAAAAATGAAAAAAAAAATTAAAGTAAAAAAATTCTATAAATTTTTCTATTAAAGAAGATTTCTCGACAAAAATTTAAATCACAAAACTTTTCCTAATTTTCCGTCAAAATATTCTTACTTTCACATCATCGAACCATAAAAAATGTTCCATAATGATGAATTTTGCTTTCCTTTTGTTTCCTTTTTCGTTTTTTTCTCTCTCTCTTTTTTTTCATCCATGAACCTTGATATCCCTTCAACATCATCAAAACTCACACGAAAATTGGGACGATGCAGAATACTTTCTTCTCATTCTTCCCTTATTCTCATTAAAAACACATTTCTGCAGGTGCCAGCAAAAAAAAGGAACAGGAAGCGAAACGCCAGCTCATCATAATCATAAAAAATTTATCCAAAAGGAACACTTTCAGCACGTTATTATTAAACAAAATAGGCAAAAAAAAAATCTGTTTGGTAGTTAAAAAAAAAACTTTCAGCACTTTTTTTGCAACACTCTTTATGAGAGTCTTTAGTACTTTTGACAGGCAGCAAGAAAAGTGTTGTTATTGCTCTGCTTTGCCTACTAAAACATAAAAATCTTCTTTTCTTTTGTACATTTTTAATAATAAAATATTCACAAGGCAAATATTTGCTTGGTCCCTCTCATCTCATCTTACTCAATGTTTTGGATGAATATGAGCAGAAAAAAATTGCAGTGTGTTATGTCACAGCACTTTGACCTACTTAGTGCTACTACCTTCATCTTTGCGTCTGTTTTTTAATTACTTTCAGATTTACCGCAACTTTTTTTTTTACTTTTGGGAGAAGCTATTTATTTATTTTTTGGAGTACTCTTGATTTTTTGCTTGCATGTTAATTAAATATTTTTTTATTTATTTTTCAAATATTCATTTTTTTTTTCGTGGAAAATGCATTTTTATATTTATTTTATTTTTTTAATTTTTTTTATTTTAAATTCAAAGATTTAATTTAATTTTTTTTTTCATTTATTTAAAATTAATTTATTTTTTAAAATTAATTCTAATATTTTATTTTTTGAATAAAAATTAAAAATATTAAATATTAATTAAATTTAAAATTTATTTTTAAAATTAATATTAATATTTTTTTAAATAAATATCGCAATTTTAAATTTAATTAAAACTTAATTAATATTTTTATTTTTTATTTAAAAAAAATTAAAATTAAATTAAATTAAAAAAATTTTTAAAATATTATTAAAGAAATTAAAATAATTTGAATAAAAAATTAAAAAAAAAATTATTTTAATTAATTTTAATTATTTTTTTTTTAAATAAACATTAAAAATATTTTTAATAGCTTTAATTAAATTTAAAATTTTTGATATTTTTATTTAATTTTTTTCCTTAACGTTTTTTTTTAATTTTTTTTTTAAATTAACCAACCAACTCTCTTGATTTTTTTTTGTTGTTTATGTTAATCGCTTTTCAAATAAAAAGTCACCTTCCAGTGACCCATTTGAAAAATTTTAACGACAAAAAGAAAAAAATCCTCAAGACAAAAGTCATAACCAACATTTTATTTCTATTTTAATCATGCAACAAAAATCCAACAAAAACGCTCGTTTTCTATTTTTCCTTGTGAATTTGTACTTTTCTGTACTGAGCACGAATCAGCACACGAAAAGGAACCCATAAATTTTATTACATTTTCATTTCATTTGAATAAATGCTTTAATTCACTTTATTTTATGTTGCAAAGATAAAAGAACACTCACATATGGAACAGACGTCCGTTTCTGGCCGAAAAATACAATTTCTAAGGAAAAACCCGAAAAAAAAACGAACGAACGATGCATTTTTGCTACCATATTTCATTTAATTCCATTTTATTTCACTTTTATGATAACAAAATAGGGAAAATTTGCATTTTATAGGACGATTTGAATAATAAAAATAAATTCAAAGTGCTTCGTTTGAGCTGCAAACTACATAAAATTAGTATTTTAATTGAGTTGCGGGAGTTGAGTTGGATGACGAAACGATCAAAAGAAATTCGAACGATTTAATTTGCCACAAAGACAAAGAAAAATTCATTCAGGATGAATATTCAATAAAATATAAAATAATATTTTTATGCAATTTTTTTCCCCCGTTAAATCCAGGAATTTTATTCTTTTAATTAAATTCTTCGATGCAAATTTTCTTGCAAATTTCTTTTGAGATATAACTTGACTTTGAACAATGAAATTGCATTCTTGTTTGATCAAGATCCTTTTTTTATGATTTTCACATTGAAAAGTTTATTTCAAATCACGTCGCAAAAGATTTTTTAATTAAAGACAATTATTATTGGTTTTCCCGCCAATTCTGGCGTCGCGCGTCATCTAATACAATCACCTCAATTTCTGTCTCTTTCTTATTTTTTCTCTCTCTCTCTCTTTTGTTCGCGCGAATTTATCTGACATTTTCCCGACGAACAATGACACTACACTAAATATTAGCATTTTATTATTATTATCAATAGACCATTAAACGTAAATGGGGCTTGTAATAACATCAACGTGCCCATCGCCATTGTGATGAGTAATGTCATCCATCGTGTAAAAGTCAGAGCGCGCCGCATTAAAAATCAGAAAATGAAATTGCTGATGGCGAGTTGTGTTTTAAAAAGCGGCACGTGACCTTATTTCACAAGTATCTGCAGATGATATTCGTTGAGATGAGCGTAATATAATTGTCCATGACCTGTAAAGGGAGACTGAGTGAATGAACGAGGAAAATGGTTTGTAGTAAAAATTGTAAATTATTCTCTTTAAAAAATTTTTTTTAGATCAGCTGATCAATTAATTTTCTCTTTGACCTGTAGAGGGCGCTTCAGTAATTTTTTATTAATTCATAGTTTTTTTTTAAATTTAAAGTAAATTTTATTAAAAATAGCTTTAAAAAAATAAAATTCTCAGAAAAAAATTGTAAAGATCAGACAGATCAACTAATTATTTCATTGAACGGCAGAGGGCGCTTTTAAAAAATTTGCAAAGCACAAAAAAAAATTAACCTTTATCTCAAATCAAATAAAAAAATCACATCAAACAAATTTCGACATGAAACATTTTTTTTTCAAGAGAATTTCCATTAAAATACTCAACTGTTTACTTTCATTTCTCTTAACAGCTTAAAAGATCCGATAACTCAAGAAATCCTTTGACACTCAATCCGTGAAAAAATAAAATCTTGATGACGACTTCAAATGTTTCCCAAAAAAAAAATCAAGAGACGAAATTTAATTGGGTTTTCCCAGAAATCCGACGGAACGAGGTTCAAACTCTTTTTGAATGCCGACATGAAAGTAATCGCTACAAATGAAAGCAAAAGTAATGAAATAATGATCAATGCAAAAAAAAAGAAGGAAAAAAACTTTCAAAGAAGACTTTTTTTTCATGCAACGCCTTACAAGAATCCTCAGAACGAGAAAAAACATCGTCATGCATGAACAATTTTTGCTTTTATCCCATCATCACATCACAGAAAAAAGGCAACAAATAAAGAAAGAAAGGAAAGAAATTGAAACTCTTGAAACGAGCAATACATAATTTAAAACAAAACCTTTTTTATTTTATTTTTTTTTCTCGTTGAAAGTACTTTTGATACTTGATTCATGAACGAGCGAACGAAAGTGTGGAGGAAAAAAAAACAAAACAAAACGAAGACCATTAACCAAGTCGTGCCCTAAAGGGATCTGTGTTGATTGGATTAGAATTGATCATGATTTATTTTTTTTTGCGTCACGAGCAACGCAAGTGAAAAATCTAATGAACTCGAAAAATTTTGCGATGTACTGTTATAAAAATAGGGGTATGGAAAAAAATTATTTTAAAATAGAAAAAAATTAATTTCTTTAATTACTCATTTAAAATTATGAAAAAAATATCTTGTGCAGCAAAAAAAAATTTTTTTTTGAAAATAATTTTTTTTGAAGCAAAAATTTTGACTTTAGGACCCTTTAAAAATTTTCAGGGGTCTTAAGATAAAAAATTGTCATAGATTTGTTTTTTTTAGTACAAATTTAATGAAAATAAAAAATTAACCTTTGAAAGGTATTGAAGGAAGTTTTCATATTTTTTTTTTATTTAGGAACCCTTTAGATTTTTTTAGGGGTCTTAAGAAACAAAATTACAAGAATATAAATTTTAGTTAAAATTTGATGAAAAATGATTCGTTGAAAAAAAATTGAAATAAGCTTTCAAAAAATTATAACTTCTATAAGACGTTAAATGACAAATTTTGACGTAAAGGGTCCAAAAATTAAATTTAGGGGTCCTAAATGTCAAAATTTTAACATCTAACGTCTTATTAAAGTTATAATTTTTTGAAAGCTTATTTCAATATTTTTTCAATGAACAATTTTTCCATCAAATTTTAACTAAAAATTCAATATTTTTGTAATTTTGAATCTTAAGACCCCTAAAAAGCCTCAAGAGGTCCTTAAATCAAAAAAATTCTTCACATTCGTTTTCTTTTAAGAAAAATTTTCTTTAAAAAAATATTCTAGATTGAAAAACTTACAAAATACAGTAACCCCTAATGTCGAAATGCGCAACGAAAACAACAACAGGAAATCTTAAATCATTTTTCTTTCGTCTTGTTGCCGAAAATGACATGACACCGGTCGGAAATTCATCCGCCGTAGGCGATATCTGATTTATTTTCGTAATCAAGCGAATTACGACGGTAACTGGGTCAATAAGTCATCGAACATTCATGAGAAGACACGAAAGAACGCGAATGGCAAAGTTTTCATTGAATCGATTTTTCTCCCGTATTTTATGGAAATTAATCAATTTTCCGTTCCTTCATTTTCCGCTGATTCTCTCTGCAACTTTTAAAACAAAAAAAAAGAGGAGGAGGAAACTCAAGACCTTGACATTCAATTCAATTCCGTTTAATCCATATTTCGTAATTGATATTGCTTCGCTTTTTCTCCCGCATTTCGTATTAACCGTAAAGAAAAAAGTCACGAACCGCATCTTTTCTTGTCTCCTGTATAATTATTCTAAGCATTCTATTCATTGACAGATCGATTTTCCGCGTCTGTATTTACCTTGTAGATTTTGACATCGAAATTGGATAAAACTGTCATTAATCGATTAAATCGACGACGAATGGTTTTTAGGCATGGAGCTCTGTTGCGCGCCGTCAATCTAATTATATTGGTATCGATTCTCGGAAAACTAACAACAACGCCGAAACCGACGACCTTGAACTGCGTATTATTGTTTAGTTGTGGAAAATAATTTCACACGCAAATTACTTCGGAGAATCGTAAATCTGGCGTTTAAACAAAAAATATACCCGCAAAATGATGATTGATCAGTAATTCAATTTGAAACTTCGGGGAATCGTTTAGTCCATTTATGGGAATTTTGTTTAAACGAGGAATTGTTGGATTTTTTATGCTATCATGGAATTGTTTAAATATGGGTTTAGTGTAAATTTAATTATTATTTTGCGAAAAAATTATCCTTTTTTGTTCAATTTCTGACATTTTTTGTAAAATTTTTGCTAAAATTCAAAAATTTTGACAAGAAACGTCAAAATGTGCATTGGGATATTTTTAAAATTCAAATTTGCACAATTTTGTACTCCTCGAGATCGCGTCAAAAAAAACCCGCCAAAAAAAGCCCGCCAAAAAAAAACCCGCCAAAAAAAGCCCGCCAAAAAAAGCCCGCCAAAAAAAGCCCGCCAAAAAAAGCCCGCCAAAAAAAGCCCGCCAAAAAAGCCCGCCAAAAAAAACCGCCAAAAAAAGCCCGCCAAAAAAGCGCGCCAAAAATATAATTTTTTTTTTAAATATTTAAATAATTTTAAAAGATCAAATTTAAGAAAATATTTAAAATAATTAAAAAATAATTCAACTTTGATAATTTTTCTCGCAAAACCTCACTTAATTCATAGTGTCAGACAAAACAAAAAACAGATAAATAAAACTTACATATGACATGAAAATATACACAAAATGGGGGTTTTAGAGTAGACACAATAAATAATCACAACATTATGTCACCAAATGCCTGCAGGACAGTTTTGTTTACTTTAAACTACCAACACACAGAAAGATAAGCTAGAAAAATATTTTTCCATTATTTATTGTCATTTTGATAACAATCGAGGGACATTCTCTAAACAAAATTCTGTTTTGATGAATTTTCCGAGAATTATTCATCGATTTTTTTTTTGTGTTGCTGATCCATATCAAAAATGCCACTTTTAGCCATGAACTTGCAAAAAAATCTCTTTCCACACTGAGCAAGAAAAAAAAATTGTGAAGGTTAAACTATTTTTTTTTATTCAAATTTTTTTTCGTAACGACCTTTTGATTGGCCTTGCATGCGGGTAAAACGCTTAATGTCAGTCAACATTAACTCGAACATCGAGAACACTTCGTCATCAGCTGATTCCGACATTAAATAAAACACAAAAGCCTACCTAAATAGGTGCTCGTCAATCAACGAAGCACATTTTTAATGCATTTTTGAAAAAAAAATACGTTTTAGGAATTGTCGTTTTGAAATTTTCTGAATGTGCATTGGGATGAAAATTTGAAATACGATTTAGAAAGAATTTTGAAACGTAAATTGGGTCAAAAATTCAAATTTATTTTGATAGTTTATTTAAAATATATTCTGGGATGAAAAAAATTAGAATTTGAATTGAGCAAAAATTTTAAAATGTGCATTGGGACAAAATTTTAAATTGTTCAATAGTTTAAAATACTTCGAATTTTCGTTGAAAAAAAATTATTTGTTTTTATCCCAGTGTATATTTGAAAAATTAGTCAAAGGAAAATTCAAAATGTGCATTAGGAAAAATTTCAAAATGTGCATTGGGACAAAATTTTAAATTTTCATTTTCATGAAAACTTAGGATGTTCATTAGGTAAAAATTTAATATGTTTTTTGAAATGCAATTCAGAATGTTTATTGAGACAGTAATTAAAAATTTACCAATGGAGGAAATTTCAAAATGTGCCTTGGGCTCATAGTAAGAAAACGCTCAGATCTTTTTTAACGACAACTTTAATTTTTTTTTTTTTGTTATTTGTTGAATACGAAAATTCAATTAATTCACCGGCGGTTTGTTTTTCGTCCTCGTGTATGCTCAAAAAAAAAAGAACAAATGAGCAAAAAATAAAATAAAAAGAAAACGGAATAACTTTTTTGCTGTTGGAGCTAGTCATGCGCGCACGTCATCATGATCGGACTAATCAAAAACTCATAAATCATGCATGCACTTTTGTGTACTTTTGAAGCCTCATGGCCTCCGTCGAGCTCTATCTGGCTATTTTTACGATGCGAGCGAATAAATAACAACGAGCGACGAGCTTTTAAATATGAAAAAAAAATATTTTATATCAGATATTTTTCCTTTTTCTGATGTGTTTATATGATGAACGTCACGTACAGCGGAAAACGTAAAATAAATTGTTGCGGACAGAGAAAAACTAATGAAATGTCTGTTGTTGCTCGAACAAAATAAAACAACAAAAAAAACTTCGTTGACGGATTGTTTTTGTATTCTGAATAAAAATATGCATAAAATATAAAAATGATGATAAGAAAACAACAAAACTGGTAGACCGACTCTCGTGACACAAATGATTGGTTAGTTGATTTTTTTTGTGTTGCTGCTGCGACAACGATAGCTCTTTTGATGTTTTGTTGTGACAGCTGTTTACTATTCCAGGGTAGAATGAATAATGGAGCTCGTTAGGTTATTTAGGGATTTTTTATTTTTTTGTGAAGTTTTTGTGTGATTTGTCTGTCTGAAAAAATTTAATTTCATTTTTTTATTTTAATTAATTATTTTTTTAATTTTTTAAAAATATTTTTATTATTTTTTTTTTAAATTTTTTTTTACAAATATTTTATTTTTTATTTAAATAATTAAAAAAAATTAAAAATTAAAAAATAAAAAAATAATTTTTATTAAAAATTAAATAAATAATTAATAATTTTAATAATTTAAATTTTTTTAATTAATTAAATTTTTTTGATTTATAAAAACTTTTTATTTTCGACTTTCTTACAAAAAAAAAATTAAATTAATTTAGGAAAATTTTAAATTTTTTTTTAAAATATATTTTTAGTTAAATTAAAATTTAAATTTTTATTTTTTTTTTATAAAAATTGAAATAATTAATAATTTAATAATAATAGAAATTAACAAATAAATAAATATTAAATTCTTTTTTAAATTAAAACTTTGAAGAAAATGAAAAATTAAGAATTTTTGCAATTTTTTAGGGTCACCTTTAAAATAAAAATTTGAAATTAAATATTTTTCGATAATAATGAAAAACAATTATTTCTAAAAAAAATTCTAAAATTTTTTAACTAAAAATGCGCTTAACTAATTTTTTCTTCACACAAAAGAAAAACTTTCATTCCGCAACTTTTGTGCTAGAAATGTCTATTCGATGAAATTTAGGTCACCTGTGTGCACCATAAACGCATTTTGATATCTTGAAACTGAAATTTAATACACACATAACAGGTGCATTAAGAATATATTTTACATTAGAAATTCTCTGGGGGCGACTCAAAAAAGATTGCTTTTACCTCGAAATGCATTTTGCTGCAAAAGTTACTTTTATCAGACTTGAGCTTGAAAAAAATGAGTTTTTAACGTATAAAAAAATTATGAAAAAAAAATTCACTCGAATTACTTCGCTCTAATTGTTGAAGTGGCATTGTCTCTGATTTCACTCAAAAGCACATGAAAAAAAAATTGTTGCACGAGCTGTTTGTTGAATATGGGTCAAGTGATATGCGTCGAGGTGTTGGTAATACGAAGAGTCCTTTGAGCTTTCTAACACTTTTAAAAACTTTTCGCTTTGATGGTCGGAAAATAAAAACTTTTTGCAAATTGCCATTTATTAACTAAACTCAATTTTCTGATGAAATTTAATTAGAGAGTAGCTTTTAACATTTTTTTTTGTCTTTTATCTCTTTCCAGTTGTCGATGGAGCACAACGCGATGCCACGAAACAGTCGTCGTCGTCGAGCGATATCAACAAATTAGGCACAGATGTGAGCAAAGGACAGATAGATCTCGAGTCCATTAACAAAAATGGACCGTATTTCGACAAAGCTGCTTCCAAAAATGTCACAGCCCTTCTGGGGAAAACCGTGTATTTAACATGTAGAGTTAAGAATTTAGGGAATAAAACTGTAAGTAACGATTTTTTATTAATTTTTAAATTTATTGAAAATTTTTGACAGTTCATATTTTGACAAATGTTAAAAAATTGTTATTATTTATTTAATTAATTTATTTATTTATTTTAAATTATTTTTTTTGATTAAAGAAAATTAAAAATATTAATTTTTTTATTTAAAAAAAAAAATTTTCGGATTTTATTTTATTTTTTAAAATTTTATTTAATTTTTAATTTTTTTTTAAATTATTTAAATTTTTTTTTTATTTTATTTATTAAAAAAAAAAAAAAATATTTAAAAAAAAATTAAAAAATTTTATGAAAAATAATTTTTTAATAATTTATTTATTTATTTAATTAAATTTTTAAATTTATTTTTAATAATTTTTTTATTTTTAAATTTTTTTGAATTTTTTAAAAAGTTAAAATTTTAACCAAAAAATTAATCTGTCAAAATTTTCACTGTCAAAAATTTTTATAAACATGCTCCGCAATTAAAACATATACCCAATAATTACCAAAAATTTAACAAAACGAAGAAAATTGAACACTCACGCACACGAAATAAAATTCACAATTTAGGTCAATGTCAGATCCGTAACTCGGTAATTAACTGAAAATACCCTTAAATTACTTTAAATATGCACCACGTGCGATTAGAGAAAAAATAAATTTGAGAGTCATGAATTTATGTCACCCAAAAATTTTCATTCACGGTAAATTTTTGTCGCTTAGTTGCTTAATTCGATTGCTTTGTGATTTGCGTAATTTCTTTTGTTATTAAAAATAAAAAAAGAAAAATAGGAAATTGCGCGTGGAAGTCTCGTCACTGCTTGCCAGTTAAATTGTTTGGCATGTAATTTATCGCCGATGTCAAAAAGTATTTTTTTTCCTCTATTTTTGTGGATGAAAAAATGACGACAAAAGAATTTAATGAATAATAAATTATGTTGGTAATTACGATAATTTTGTTTTTTTGAGCAGGTTTGTGTTAAAAATAATGAGTAGCAATTTGTTCATAATATGAGTAAAGTGACATTATATGCCTTGATGAAGGATTTGTTATTATATGCGACGATTTGAGTGGTTAATGTTTGATTTTTAGGAAATTGTGAAGACAACATTTTTTTTTAGGAAAAATTTTTATATTTTTTTAAAATAAATTTAATAATTTTATTAAAAATAATTTTTATTTATGTATTAAAATAAATTTTTAATTTAATTTAAATTTTAATTAATTTATTTAATTTATTTTTTATTTATTTTTATTTATTTTTTTTAAAAAAATAATTTTTTTTTTTTTTTAATTTTTTTTTTTTTTATTTTTAAACGTTATTTTTTTTAAAATTAAAAAAATTAATTAAAAATTTTTTTTATCATTTAAAAAAATGAAAATTAATTAAATTTTAAATAAATTAATTTTTTTTAATAAAATTATTAAATTTATTTAAAAAAATAAATTTTTTTAATTAAAAATTTAATAAAAATAAAAAAATTAAAAATAATAAAATCAAAAATTTTTTTTTTCTATATTTAAAAAAAAAATTTAAATAAATAAAAATAAATAAAAAATATAAAAAATATTATTGAATATAAAAATTATATACTTAATTCAATAAAATGTATCGAAAAATATTATTAATAATAAACCTAAAACATTTTTGATCACTAAAACGAAATTTAATTGAATTTTCCGCTTAATTAATGAAAAATTTAAAACTAAAATCCATAAAATTTTAATCAAAAATCGTCAACAACTCATGAAATTTCACTAATTTTCCTCCCTTTCATCAATTTACGAACGACATAAATTTAAACAATATATTCTAATCACGACTCCTGATCAATTATTTCATAGCTGATGGTCATACAATGCCAATAAAACTTTGTGTAGAGAGATAAATATTTATCGGTAGAGTATTAGCTGGTAGTAACGCAATTTGTTGAACATAATAATTCTGTTTTTGCCGAAAACCTCGGTGTCCCGTGCAATTATGTGAATGGGAGAATTTATAATCAATCGTGTTAATTTTAGCACGCAATAAACAAGCGACGAGAGAAAATCCCCTGGTTTGATGAATTATTCGCATGTACAATGTCTCTCTAATTAGGATGGAATAATGAACTGGACTGCGTTGCAATTAAACACGATTTCGACAAATTCTCCTTAACGAATTGAATGTTTGTTTAAATCAGTGGGATTTCGTTGGGAGGTGAGACATTTGTTTACATTTTGGCATCTTTTGTCACTTTTGAGGTCATGATTAGCAATTATTCTCGTCGCTATTGTTTGGTTTGGGCAACAAAAGCCATTTCAATTCGAAAACAGACAATTTTGAAATTGTTTCCGGCAAAATATTAAATTATTGTCCAATAATGCGTCAATTTGTTTTCATGTGATATTGTGACGTAAATGCTGTTGCATGACCCAATTTTCACGTAACTTGAGTAATGACGTTCATTTCTTGATTTTAGGTAAATTTTTGTTGATATTTACGACAACTTTAAAAAAAAATCTTGAACATTGATTTTAACTTTTTTCTTTATTTTTTAAAGTTTTTTTTAATAAATTTTATTAATTTTTTTATTTAGTTAAAAAAAAATTCAAAATTTTTTGAGCTGATTTTTTTTTTTTAATTTATTTTATTAATTTATTAATTATTTAGTAATTTATTTATTTTATTTATTAATTTATTTATTTAATTTATTAAACTTTAGTAAATATTGAGAATAATTTTATTTTTTAAATATTTAATATTTTTTTTAAAATTATTTTATTAATAATTTAATCAATAATTAATTTTTTTTAGATTATTTCAATAAATATACTTTGAAAAAAAATTATGAAATAAATAAAAATAATAATTATTTTATAATAAATTTATTTTATTAAATTAATCAATTAATTTATTTTTTAAAACTTTATTTAATTATTTTTCTATTATTTTATATTTTTTAAATTATTTATTTTGTTTTTTAATATTTAAATTTATTTAAATATTTTTTTTTTAAATTATTAAAAAAGCGATCCTTTAACCCAGTTATGAAAATCTGGTTCATTCTCTAATTTAATTAAAATTTAATAGCATAAAATCAAATTTCACACAACAAAATTGAATTGTGAACTTTGTTATGCAACCGATAATGTCATACCAAAAGTTACTCTAACATATAAATTTTCATTCTCTCATCGAAAATTTTCCAATTCTTGTTTCCATTCTTGTAGAAAATCACAAAAGACTCCAAATTAAATAATAAATTTGATTAATATTTGATTAGAATCTGTTTCGAAATGAAATTTCCATTTAATTGTGTTCGATCTGATTCGTTTATGAATTGATGATCGTGTTAAAATCCCAAGTTTATTATTTTTTTTATTTATTATTTGTCAATAAATAACTCAGACATGCGACGACACGAAGTCTCTCCTTCGTCGGCACAACAAAACTTTCGACAAAATTTAATCGGATGGAAATAATTATTATATTTTGAGCAAATCTTCCAGTTTATGAGCTTAATGTGATAAATTTTCATTATTATTACGATGAAGATGATGATAGTTGGTTTGTGGAGTGAATGCACTTTCCTCGAAATTTTCTCAGATTTGAGACTTTAAAGCAAGGAAAATAGCTACTCGAGTGTTAAATTATTAAATTTTTATTTTTCGGGAGTTTTTTCTGTGAATTGTCGATAAAAAAAACTCGTCAAGGTTGTTCAAGCGTCAGAAGATGATGAATTGTTACAAACTTTCCACGAATTTTATCGTCTAACACATTTTTTTCGCTGTTTCTGTCTGCCCGCTACGCATTTCCATGGAGAGAAAGTTGATCCATTATGGATGATTATAAATAATTTATGAAATTAAAGTGCTTCAGCAGTCAATTAATCATAGACCGAAAACTTTTCCTGCACAAAAAAAAATAATAATAGACAAAGTTCTGTCGTCTCCAAGTATCATCATCAGAAACATCCGTTAGATAATTTTTATTTTTTTTCCTTTTTCGTTGATGATTTAATTTAATTCATGAGTTGGAATTCCATCCGATATTAAATTTAATTCAATTTGTGAACCCTTTTTGGGCTTGCGAAATGTTTTTGAAGTGAAATATTTTCGTTCGTCGAGTTTTTTAAGTTTTGGCGGGAATTTGATCGTTTTGACGTCTAACTGTCATTTTGTTTGAATCCCTAATGAACAGATCCCTATGAGACAATACTGAATAAATACCTTTAAAATAATAAATATTGGTTTAAAAATTAAAATTTAGAATAATTTTAAAATAAATATTTTTTTAAGCCGAGAAAATGAACAAAAAATAAATAAAAAAAAAATTAGAAAAAACTTAAGTTAGAAATAAATATTTTTAAATTATTATTTTTATTATTATTATTTTTTTTTTGAAAAAAATAAATTTAAAAATTTTTAAATTAAAAATTAATCAAATAAATTAATTAAAGTGTTTTTTTAATTAAAAAATAATTTATTAAATTATTTAAAAAAATATTTAATTGAAAAGCTTGCAATATTTTTTAAAATTAAATTTAAAAAAATGTAAAAAATAAAAATAAATAAAAATCTCAAAACCATAAAATTATTTAATTTTATTTTTTAATTTTAATTAATTTTTTAATTTTATTTAATAATTAATTTATTTTATTTTATTTAATAAAAAAATTAAATATCAAAATATTAAAAAATTTAAATCAACCTTAAAAAATTTTAATTTATCTTTTCCAAGAAGAAAAAATATTCGAAATTTGAATTTTTTCAAAATATTTTATTATTCGTCCTAAATCCCAATATCTTTCTCTATGGATCAAAATGCTCCTTTCTGACAACATTTTCCTCCGCATCCGCAATAAATTACTACAAAACTAATCCAATGTGAGACAACACGTACGAAAAGTTTCTTATGCAGATTTACCTCAAAGCCGAGCAAAACATGAATTTATGACTTTTTCGCTTTAATGTCTCGCCACACACACACACATGAGATAACACCTTTAAATCGACATTGATAAAAAAGGGAGAAACGAGGGATTTTGTTAATTAAGGTAGCTGTCATCTAGGTCATCTTTTTGCCGCCTGACCCACATTCCGGGAGGAGGCGCACGAACAGCTGTTTCTAATTATTGACAACGCAGTGAAATTTACGGCACCAAAACGAGGCCTTTTGTGTCGTTTATGGTCAGCAGCAGCAGCAAAGACTGCCGAAAAGCGGAAACAATAACCGTTTATTGAACGAAAATTCGCAAGTAAGAGAGCTTTGTGTGTGCGGTTTCGGACAAAAAAAGAAAATAATTTAGCGATAAAATACACACATAAGCAATAACGCAGCATAATGCAAAGACAAAGCCATTAAAAACACGACAACGGTTTATCTGGAGGTTCGTTTGGGCGAGCAGAGCCAACGGAGAGAAAGATTTATCGTACAATTTGTTAAGCTAAAGCGATTTCCGCAGGAAATGAATTGGTAGAAAAATTATTGTGTGTTTATTTTAATGTTGGTTATTTGGTTGGTTTGCAAAAAAAAAGTAAAGTTTTCATTGTGAAACGAATTTCTGCTATTTTTAGTTATAAAATAAATGTTTGGTTAAAGTTAAAAGGAAGAAGATGATATCGCAGTTTAAAGGCAATTGAACAGCATTTATTTAGTTTTTTTTAAATTTCCCTTAAAAATATATTAGAGCTCAAAAAATTAAATTTTAAAATATTTTTTTTGATAATTTTTTGAAAAAAATATTAAAAATTTTAAAAAATATATATATAAATTAAAACTAAATAATTAAAAAAAATATTTTTTAAATTATCTAATAAATAATTAAATTAATATTTTTTTTTTAATTATAATTTATAATATTGATAATTAATTAATTATTTTAATTAATAAAAATTATTTATTGATTTAAATTAGTTAAATTACCTATTTTAAATTTTAATAAATTTATTATTTTAATTATTAATAATTATTAATAATTATTTAAAAAATTAAATTTAACATTTAAAAATATTTAATTTAAAAATTTTTTTTAAATTTAAATCTTAAATTTTTTTAAAAGTAAAAAAATAAATTAAAAAAAATTAATTAATTCAAACAAAAAAATAAATAAAATAAAATTAAATTAAATTTAAATATTTTTTTTAATTTTTCAAAAATATATTTATGAATAAAAATGAAAAAAAAAAAATAATCTACAAAAAAAAAAAAAAAATTAATAAATCTGTAAAAAATTATTTAGCTTTCAAAAATTTAATATATTGTGCTTTAAAACTAAAAAAATAATTTTAAAAATAAAATTCAATATTTACTTTTGCCAAATTCGATAAAACTTCAACTCAATTACCCATCCTTGCGAACAAATCATTTTTCCAATTCCCATTGGACCGAATTTCAATGATCCAAGTTTCCCTTCCTGCCACAGAAAACCCTTCAAATTGATCAACGACGTGTCATTTTCAAACACAAACACAATTTTTTTTCTCTATTCCCACACATGCCTCCGAACGAACGAACATGTGTTCCTTCAACACTTGGCAACCCACTTTTGATTGATTGTATTTGTTAATGTTAGGTTAATGTGCCACATTTTTTAAAAAGCTTTCTTTCCGTCAAATCCAAACAAACAATCGAACGCAACTCGAACTGAAAAAAAAACGCCGCAGCAGGAGAAAACAAATCAAAAATAATTATTATTGTTTTGTGACACGAATTATGATAAAAACAGCGATTTTTCATGTTTCCCTATACTTCACATTCGCCATATAATAATCACAAAGTCGTTATTATTTACTCAGCAGTCGTTCGTTGTCGCGGGAGAAAAAAGTCAACTTGAACACGCAACGATACGAAACTGAACTGTTATTATTTTTTTTTTATGAAAATAAGCGGCTTATTTGTTTGTCAAAGGAACGAAAAAAGAGGCAATGAATGAGCGAGAAAATCCACAAAACTAAACTAGTTTGCGTTCATTAAGAGATTATTTTCTTTAACTATTATGAGACGAGCTAAAAATTTTTGTTTAATTATTATTTTGCGTCTTCGTCGTAGAGAGCGAAACTTAAACATGAACAAAATTGATGTTATCTGGAAAAGTAAATGACTGAAGTAATTATTCATGTAAGCAGCAGCACTTTATGAAAACTTCATACTGAGCGACGTGCATCGTTATAATAAATAATTGCTTGTAGACGATGCGGAGTGAATTTATGCAGAAATTCAAAACGTCACAATATTATTTTGTTATATAAAGCGATATTTGTTTACACGCACAAGAGGAGAAAATACATAAACAGGATGTTAGTTGGTTGGAATTACATGCATTTTAGAGGAGATGAGGGGAGAGTAAAGTAATCAAGAAAGTTAATACAATGAACATTTTCACTCTGAGTGTTTGAATAACGGAGAATTTATGGAATTCGTTCAGGAAGAATTAATTTAGAAGCTAATATAGAAGAAAATTAAAATTAAAATTAAAATTAAAATTAAAATTAAAATTAAAATTAAAATTAAAATTAAAATTAAAATTAAAATTAAAATTAAAATTAAAATTAAAATTAAAATTAAAATTAAAATTAAAATTAAAATTAAAATTAAAATTAAAATTATTAAATTAAAATAAAAATTAAAAATTATTAAAATTAAAAAAATTAAAAATTAAAAAAATTATTAAAATTTAAAATTAAAATTAAAATTAAAATTAAAATTAAAATTATTAAAATTATTAAAATTATTAAAATTATTAAAATTATTAAAATTATTAAAATTATTAAAATTATTAAAATTATTAAAATTATTAAAATTATTAAAATTATTAAAATTATTAAAATTATTAAAATTATTAAAATTATTAAAATTATTAAAATTATTAAAATTATTAAAATTATTAAAATTATTAAAATTATTAAAATTATTAAAATTATTAAAATTATTAAAATTATTAAAATTATTAAAATTATTAAAATTATTAAAATTATTAAAATTATTGAAATTATTAAAATTATTAAAATTATTAAAATTATTAAAATTATTAAAATTAAAATTAAAAATTATTAAAATTATTAAAATTATTAAAATTATTAAAATTATTAAAATTATTAAAATTATTAAAATTATTAAAATTATTAAAATTATTAAAATTATTAAAATTATTAAAATTATTAAAATTATTAAAATTATTAAAATTATTAAAATTATTAAAATTATTAAAATTATTAAAATTATTAAAATTATTAAAATTATTAAAATTATTAAAATTATTAAAATTATTAAAATTATTAAAATTATTAAAATTATTAAAATTATTAAAATTATTAAAATTATTAAAATTATTAAAATTATTAAAATTAAAAATTATTAAAATTATTAAAATTATTAAAATTTTAAAATTATTAAAATAATTTTTTGTTAAATCTGAAAAATAATAATAATTTCTATACAAAAAAAAATTAAACTTTAAAAAAATAATTCAATTTGACTCTCTTAATACTCACCATCTATGCTTCTTATGAACAACAATTCTTCATCTTTCCACAGAAAATGTTTTTCTTTAAAACTGGATTTAAAAAAAAAACAAATAAAAAAAGAACAAAATAATCATGAAATCTTATTGCATCCCTTAAGTCACTCGTCGTCGTCTTTCGTCCTTCTCTTCCTCCGTACAGTCAGTACATTTCTCATTTGTACGCTGGATTTAGTTGTTCGTGTTACATTGCATTGCGACAAAATTGGAACAACTATTATTTTGTCTTATGTATTTTTATCCTTTTTTTTTGTACAATCAAGCATTGTATAAAGACATAACGACGCTCTGCATTAAGACGAAGAAGAACATGAAAAGCACAAAAAAAAGAGTTTTCACAAGAATAAGCACATTGTCTTAAATGACATTATTATTTCTTTCGTGCTTCTAATGTTCTCGTTTGGGATTTTTTTGTAAAAAAAAAGTGTTTGTTTTTTGTCAGATGAAAATTTTTGGTGTAATATTCATTTCCGATTCAATTTAATTTTATTTCAGCTTTCTTGGTATTTCAATCAATTTTCGTTGTCTTGTCATTGTCACGACTAAGGACAGTCACGGAAAGCATATAAATTAATGAATGTTTGTTTTTCCGTTTTATTAGTTCATGAAAACAACGATTTTGATTGATGAAGAAGCAACCAATAAACTAACTCCAATATTTTTAGTTAATTGCAAAATTATTGAATAAACAAGTAAATTGTCGATAAAACCACTAAAATAATCAAATTCCTATTAAATTTCAATAAATATTATGACATTGCTGATAGAACATTGTCATAAATTAATATGAGAAGTAATAACAATAAAAGGATTAACAACCAACCACAAAACAATCGAGATAGACATTTATTGGAATTGTAAACAAGTTATTCGATTTTCGGTTTTGCAGAGAAGTCTTTTGATGCCAAGTTTGATCAAATAATTGCTTTTCTATTAAAAGAAACTGAACGAATTTTTGACCCAATGCACATTTTTATAAGTTTTTAATTTTAATCCAAAATTTTAAACTTTAATTTGACTTTTATCGAAATATTTATTTTTTAAGAATATTTTTTGAATTTTGCGAAATGCAAATAAGGAAAAAAATAAATTTGAAAATTTTGCCCCAATGCACATTTTTAATATTGTGTTTAAAATTTTAAATTGACTTTTTCGAAATATTTCTTTTTTAATTATTTTTTTTACTTTTGCCAAAAGTTAATTCAAAAGCTCATTTGGAAAAAATAATAAATTTGAGATATTTTAAAAAAATTAATTAATTTAAAATTTTTTGCCCCAGTGCACATTTTTGATTTTAAGAAAAATGATTTGAGTTTTATTTTTTTTTTTTTTCTTGAAATATATCTTTCTTATTTATTTTTTTACTTTTGCCAAAAGCCAATTTAAAAGCACATTTGAAAAAAAAAATAAATTTAATTTTTTTTTTATTTTTCCCAATAAAAAAATTAAATTAAAAAATTTTTCAGTAAAACTTTAAAACAATTTGAATATTTTATAAATTATTTTTGTTATATTTTAGAAATTTTTTATAACTGAAAATTTAAATTACGCGAAAATTACGTCTCTATTGAAAATTTTTTAAACCAAAATTTTAATTAAAAAATTTAATTAATTAAATAAAAAAATAAAAATTAAATTTTTATTAAATCGCCGAGTGTTCAATTTACTTCAAAATTCCGTCAAAAACTCAACTTACCCAATTTTTTTGAAATTTCTCTCTTTTCAGATGCTTATCCAAGTATCATGGTTGCGACATCGTGATACCCATTTACTCACCGTTGGCCGATACACATACACATCGGATCAGCGTTTCCGTGCAATACATCATCCCCACTCAGAAGACTGGATACTACAGATAAAATATCCCCAGCATCGGGATTCGGGCATCTACGAGTGCCAGATATCGACAACGCCACACATGAGTCACTTTATCCATCTAAATGTTATTGGTAAGTACAAATCATTAATCAAAAAATTCTAAATCCGTGACAGACAGAGAGAAATAAAAAACGAGGAACAATCGGACAGAGAAAATGACAATCACGACAAATCCCCTTTCGTTTCGCCTGTTTTTTTTTATTTTGCGTGAGTCAGTCGCGTTATAATCATTTATCAAAGCTTAAGTTAATTTACAGATTATTATCCCGGAGATTAACACAGGATTAAGTTGTGTTGGTCGGCAGTCGTCTCGTGATGAAAAACTCTATTGTTGCGTTTCATTTCAACCAACAAAAGAAAGAGTTACGAGTCGACTTAAGACCATTATTCATTAATGATAAGGGAAAGACATGCGACCAATTTAGGCATTGAATTCTATCCGCAATTGAAAGAAATGAAAGGCAATTGAAGGAAATTATTTGACGAGGTAATTGGTGATTGTGAGAAATTGTAACAACATTGTAATGGACAGGAAACGAATATTATGTGCACGATTGCTAAATGAGAGCAATTTTTCACGGTTATTGAAAGTAAATTGACATTATCGTAATAAATGGAAAATTTCGTAATGGACTTTCAAAGGAATTGACGTTTATGGAAAATTTTTAAAAAATAATCTCTTATGAGAAGATTCAAAAATTGTACTCTTGTTGATCAAAAAAGATCCAAAAATCGACGTCGAATGTTCAGGAAAATTTTTTTCTTATATTTTTTAAATATTTTTGTTGCTTTTCAGCTTCTTTGACATATTTGGTTTCCAAGAAATCAGCTTCGATAGAATTTATTTGAGTTTTTTTTTCAAATTCTCTAAATTCACCTTAAGCTTCAATAAAGAAAGCTTCAATTTAGAAACTTTTCAAATTTTTTAAAAATCACTCAATTTTTAACTTGAATTTTGCTTGGTTTGGATTAATTGAAATATTAATTTCTTTTCATAACTTCTCAAATAAGGTCTTGATATTTTTTAATCAAAAATTTACTTGAGAATTTTCAGAAAACTCAAAATTTATGAATATCATTTAAATTTGTTAGGATACTTACCAAATTCTTCGAAACGCCTCATTTCCATAATATTTCAATTAAAAACAACCAGTCGCTTCCTCCTATGCAAAAATATTAAGAAAAACAATGAAAAATGATCTTTTCTAAAACATAAAGTTAGTTTTTTTCATTCATCATGTCAAGGTTCTTTGATAAAATATTTATTTCTAACAAAACTTACTTTTTGGCTTCTTTTGAACAAAAAACACTTTTTTCACAATAAAATTTATTTTCTTTCATCCGCAATCCCTTATTTCAATCCAAAAAGACATTCGTATCAATTTTGCTCATTCTTTGGAAAACTTTTCACTTTGAATTTTTTTCACTTGTTTTTTTCATGAAAAAAATTTTTTTTCCATCAGTTGGGGAAGGAAATGCACATACACATGACCTTTTTAAAATGAAATAAAATAAAGTATCACAATATTGTCGACCTTTTTTCGTATGTATGAACAAAATTTGTAGCAAAAATGTTATTGGCGTTTGATCAAATTGTTTGGATCAGCAGAATTTTTTTTGTGACTTTTTGATAGTTGAACCGTTCAAGCGAAACGAAATTGTTTATTTTTTTCGCCAAGTATCGAGATAAGGTCACTTTTTTTTGCTAAATTTTCAATTTCTTCATTTTAAAACCGATAAAAGTTTGTCGTGGGATTTTCATCAAGAAAAACATAAATAACAAGGCGTCTCCATTCTTTTATAAACTGTTTATGAGTGATGGAGACGCCTTGCTATTTTTACTCCCAATAGATAAAATTGATCATAAATCTTTCAAAGATAATCAAATTTGCCTATTGAACATACCATCCGCAAATGTGGTTAACCGCCCACGTGGTTTCCTTGTTTTTTTTTTGCTTCACCATTTAATTCTATTAACTTCCTTCTCAAATTTCGCAATCACTTTTTTCTCGTATAGATCTTTCCATTCATGTCACTTTATCAAACAACAAAAAGTTGTTTTTGTTGTTGTTTGTTTTAGTTTAGTGTTTGATATAATCAAAAAGGATAAATTCTTGTGATAAATAAACCACTCATTTTTCCCTTCCGTTATTTTTTTTTTGCACCAAACTAAACTAAACTAAACTGTGACATGTTTTTATGATATCATCAATTTGTTCCAACCACGAGTAGATACAGAGAAGGAGAGAGAGAGACAGGCAGGCATCGTATTATCAAAACAACAAAATAGTGTAAACATCAATTTGTTTAGTTGATACTTTTTTGCGATGAAAACAAGATATAATGTTAAAAAAGCACCATAGCATCCATTGCTAAATGGATGAAAAAAAAACACTCAGAGTGAGGGAAAATGAAAAGAGAAAAAAAAAATAACGAAGAGAATGAGAAACAAGGGGTTATGAATAGAAAAATGTTGTCGTTATGGAGAAAATTTATATATGGCTTTTGTGTTAATAATGGGGTACTCTGTAAGTGCGATTCGTGTGTGATGTAAAAAACTTTCTCATTATAGAATAGTTTGTCTTTGTTGACGATATTTTCACAAGGGTTCACAGTGTTGTGTGTGGTTAGGTTTTCGCTCTAAATATGTGAAGTGGCTCTTTTTGTTCGGCACAAAAAGAAACATGACCTTTGACACGTTACATAACTCAAACAAAAGTTCATTTTTTTCCCTCTATCCATCCATCTAGGCGTGAAATATGTATAAGAAGACAAGAGTTGTTATCACAGATGTACGTCATCGTTTCAAATCTCATCTGACGTAAATTCGTTCTTTTCAGATGGTTTTAAATATTTAACAACAAGGTTTAAATTTATGGGGGAGGATGAAGTAAATAATTGAAATGTTTTCTTTTTATTTTTAACGAATTCGCTTTTTTATTCCGAAACTGGAAACACGTGTGAAAACATTCAACTTATTTATAGACTTATTAAAAATTAATTAGGAGCTTCTAATTTAGAAGAAATTTTACTGAAGAAAAAATTGTTGACCTACCTCTAACATTTATACCTTAAGCTCCTTCCAAAAATCAAGAAAATCTGTAACTCTCACCATTGTTAACTGAATAAGCAGAAGAGATTACATTTTCATATGAATTTCGAATCATACGATTTATCGGAAGTCTTATCAATCAAATCTATGAATTCCTATTCATAAATCACAAATTTTATCAGCTGGTCTTATCTCATCACAATACGAGTCTTTTGCATAAATCTCCTATTTATTCGTTCACATTGAAAATCTTCGTTTGATTGATTAACATATCAAGGAGTTTAACTTTAAGACTTTTACCCACAAATCCACATTTTCTGGAAAATTACTTGACATATTACGAAGACACTTAATTTCTTATATATACGCATTATGACGTCTCTTTAACACATTCGTCTTTTTGTTTATGGAAAACCCCTAATGAGACACGTGAATTATTAATTGTTTATGTCTTCGAACAAGCAGAAGTACCGCAAAAGGCGCTTTATTTAATTTACCTCCGAAAATAGATTAAGTGTTTTAACCGAATTTTGTGACCTATTAAATGCGGGGAAAATCAATCACGTAGATTAACTCATAAACAATTCATTTTTATATGTTTTTATATTGTTTTCATTGATTTTACTTTTTTTGTGTTTTTTTTTTATTGTGAACGACGTTAAAATAAATCCATTGTAAGTCAATAAAATAAAATCAAGCTGATATGACAAGTATATTACTGAAAAATGCTTACAATGGTGACACAGAAAAAAGTGCATTTGTAAGAAGTTACGTGAGCAATTTACTAAAGTGTATTTAGTTATTGATATGAGTGTTGTTAAGTATTTTTGTTTGATTTTTTAAGGATTTTTTTTTTGTTTTTAAAAAATCGAACTAATAATACTTAAAAAACTACATGTCAATAAATACACTTTAGTTAAGTCATATAACAATTTTGTGTTTGTCGTTACCTCAAATGAAGTTTAATCTAGGTTTCGTTTAAGCTTTTGTCAGTTCTGTCTCTTTATAAATCTCTCGATGAAGATTTTATACCTTTCAGTAGCTTTCCTTAATTTCATATTATCCAGCTGGTTAGAAAATATTATGGCAGGGTTATACTTTTTAATGAGTTCGTGTCTCCTGATTGATCATTGATCTATTTTATGAATTGTAATAATTTGTACTTTTATAGTATTTGAATCTCCTGACGATGTGACGACGACTTCTTTTACATGTCAAACGATCCTTAACCTTTTTATGACTTATCCACGAAATCTAATTGTTTAATTACATTTGGAGTTTGAACGTTTTATAGACTGAAAGTGTTCAACTTTTTAAAAAATCCTTTAAATTGCTTTTAATAGCCTAATCACATGTTTAAGTCCTCTCCATGCTGATAGTTTGACTAATGCTTTTAGTAAAATTTCCTCAATGTTAATACTTTGAAGTGATTTCACTCGAGTTGACTTAATTTCAAGATGAACATGGGATTAAATACTTAACATGAGTTTGTATCGCTATTGTATGCATCTAATTTGGCTTTGGTTTGATAAAATCAAGAGCTTGGTCAAAGGCTCCTTAAAATTGTCTTCGAATAAGTTTTGCTTGCTTTTTACTAATAATTCATCGTTTCTGCATAAATAATATTTTCTGAAAGAAAAAACTTTAAAAAATATTTAAATATTTAATTTTAATACTTACCTGACAATACCATGACAGACTGACTCCAATACCAAAACGGAGCATATTTTTACATTTTTTTACAAAATGCATTTAAACCTTCGACATTAAACCACTCTGTTTTACTATTGTTCCTCTCATCCGTGTTTATAATCGACATCCAATGTCGAATGCTCGTATTACTGATTTACAACTCCCTGGCTTATAAATATCGCATGAGCGACTACAATGAAAAAAACAAATGTGCGTTTATGTGTTTAATTGCATTTTTTTATGTGATTTTTTTTCATTAAATATTTGCCTCAAAAGCTTTCTGTCAAAAAATAATATGTAAAAAATTTCCCAGGTTGTTCATTTATTTGGCTTGTGAAATTTTATACCTAAGTACGAGTATTGAAAAAAAAATTTTTTTTTTCTCATTTATTTATAGAACCATCAACAGAAATAATTGGTGCACCAGATTTATATATTGAAAGTGGCTCAACAATAAATTTAACATGTGTAGTTAATAATTCACCTGAACCTCCGGCCTTCATTTTTTGGAATCATAATAATGCGGTAAGTTTATGTTTTTTTTTCTCTCTCTTTGATAGTATCGTATTTCGCGGCAAAGGACCCCGTTGATGTATTTGTACGGCTTTGTGTTTGTAGAACCAATTAAAATTTAATAAATTTTTAATTGGATTGTTTCATACATATTTTAACGTGGAGAACCGTTATTGATCATTAATTTATAATTGTTGGAGCGGATATTATATAACGGTTAAGAGCTTTTGATGACATTTTTTGTTCAATTTTTTTTTTTTTTCAAAAATTAAGTAGGTATATAAAAAACTGATAAAAAAGATTATATAATTTAAATTTTATCAAGGTCAATTTTTTTAATGAAAAATTAATTTTTAATAATTTTAACTGACCAAGAGCCACGTGAGTTGAAAAAAAAATAAATTGATACAAAAACGTGTCTCGATAAGCAGAATAAGAAAAAATTTTCTTGTTGAAATAAAAAAAAGAACAAAACAAAACAAGTTATGAACAAAAAATTTGTTCCATTTCAACAAGCGAAGCATCAAAGAAGTGTACGTGTTGGATTATGTCATCATCGCAAGTCGCTTTTATCTTTCATTTTTTTTTTTTCAGAAAAAAATTCTTAAATAAAAAAATGAAAGAAAAAAGCGCTCAAGATAATTTTTGTTCCTTAAAACTTTTTTCCTGCCTTTTAGCCAAAGCTAACATATTGTCTTTACTTTTCAATCTCATTCAAACATGTTTTCTCATCTTTCTTTGTTTGTCTTTTTTTTTGTCGTTATATTTTTTTTTTTGTGAAAAAAAATATTATTTGACAAAAAAAGAGAAAAAAAGGAAACTGAGTGAAGATGGACAAGAAATAAAATGTAAACGACACACATTATTTCAATTCAATTTGGCAAATTGAAATGTCGTCTTGCTTTCGGCTCTTAGACAGGATCGATTTTATCGAAAAAAAAATTTTTTTTTGTCTTAATGAGTTTTCTCCGAAATTTTTCCTAAAAACAAAGAATTATGAGAAAAAAAAATACTGACCCTTTTAATCCGATTACTCGACTGCCTTTGCTCGCTAATACTTATTACGTCAAAACATTGGGCAAGTGTCTCCAGTATCGTCATAATAATCATATTTGATTGTCATAACAGTCGTTCTCTTGTCTGCACTAAAAGCGAAAACAAAGAGAAAAGAAGAAAAAAATAAAATAAAAGTTTTCGTTTCAATTTATCTGCTTATGAGATATTATTTACTTAAGTTTAGTAAATTGGCATTGACAGTAAAGCTGATTGAATTGGTTACCATTTAAATTAAGTGTGTATTTGTCGAATTCCTGCCAATTCATCATATTTTCCCTCTTCTTCTCCTTTTTTCGTGTAATTTCAATAAAGGCAATCACAATCATTCGGAAAGGCATAACAAGTTATCGAAATAAATGAAATACAAAAAGAATATTGACATTGATTTCCTCCTTTTTTTCTTTTCTTTTATTTCAACAGATAATAAGTTATGACTCACCCCGCGGCGGAGTATCTGTCATCACGGAGAAAGGTGAGACAACGACGTCATTTCTGCTGATACAAAGTGCGCGCCCACAGGATTCCGGGCAGTATCAGTGCAATCCGAGCAACGCAAAGAGCAAAAGTGTCACCGTTCACGTACTTAATGGTAAATATTTTTTCTTTTTCCGAGAGTTTCTTTTGCGCGGGAGTTTGTTTGATTGTTTCTCCAAACAACAAAGAACAACCTTCGTAAATGAAGTTGTAAGCTATTCTCCTGGAAATGTCATTCGATGTGAACAAATTCGTTTTTGATTTGAGTTTCCGTGAGGTTTTGTGTTGTGTTAATGGAAATCAAAGACAAATCGGTAGCAATTGAGACAATTATTGGTAAACTAATGATAATGTCTTGTGATTTATTGAGAATGATGATGATGTTTATTGATGAAGGACATTTGTTGAAATTAGTTGATTGGTAAAGTTTTTTTTAACGTTTTCGGCAAAATATCAATTTTTTTGACTTCGTAAGTTTTTTATTTTATTTTTGTCTTAGATGAATTAATTTAGTTAATTTAATACATAGAAAAAAATTGAAAAATATTAATTTTTAAAGAAATTCATTTTATAATAATAGAGAAATTTAATTTATTTTATGCTTTTATAAATAAAAAAAATTAAAATAAATTGATTTTAAAAAAATAATAATTAAAAACTAAATAAATAAATTTAAAAAAAATAATTAAAAAATAAATAAAAAATAAATAAATAAATTTATAAAAAATTATTTAAAAAATAAATAAATTAAAAAAAATTAAATAAATAAATTTAAAAAAAAATAATTTAAATAAATTAATTATATTATTTTATTATTTTTTTTTAATTTATTAATTATTTTTTTTAATTTATAACTTTAAAAAAAAAATAATTTTGATTAAAAAGTTTTAGAATTAAAGTTTTAATTAAATTTTAGTCGATTAAAATTAATTTTAAAAAATTGTATTAATTTAAGACTCATAAAAATCTTTACCTTTAAAAAATTGCAAATTTTCACTTACTATTTTAGAAATTTTATTTATAAATTAAATTTAAAAATTAATCGAATTTATTAAAATCAGTTAATTTTTTGCTTTTGAAATGAAAAAAAATATTGATTTGATATTTATTTAAAAATTTTTAATTTTATTTAAATGAAAAAAACTTACCTTTTTTCATTAAGCCTAACTCATAAATTTTTCCTCTTTTTCGTCACCAAAAACGAATAAACAACAATAATTTTGCACCAAAAACCCCTCCTCATGACAATCAAAATTTATGACATTGAATACGAATTAAGTTCAAAATGTCACAATTTTGTTGTTATTGCACTTGTTTGAGTGGCAAAATCTACCAGTTACGAGACTATGAATAATGACGACTGTTTGATTCACTCGTATATAATTTTGTTGACTTGCTGCTCGAATGTCGTCTGAACGAATAGATGAGGAGACTGAAGAAGAACAACAATATTCCCTTTTGCCATTAGACAACAACAACAAGCTCATCATTCAATGTTTTTGTATAAATAGTTGTTCCCCTCTTCCTCTGTGTTTTGCATTCGAATAATAAGTCAAGATATTTCAATAAACAACCGAAACGACAAGAATGAGGACAAAACCTATTTTAGAACTAGATGAAGTCTATTTGTCACAGGAGTCAATTTATTATTTAAATTAATTAATAAATTTTAAGGGAACCAAACCTGAAGAGACAAAGGTGATCGATCAACATTTTTTTTTATCTCTTTCGGTATTTTTTTTTCAAGGTCACAAAAGGGAAAAATTGAATTATTTTTTATCTTTTAATTAAATTTTAGTATGGAGAGTTCAACGTACGATGAGGTTAACCTTTTTTTGTCGTCATCTGTCGGCGGATCATTTCTTGACGTGTTACATTAAAAATTCCATTAACGTCTAACTTTTGGGCATCCTTTTCATTAAATTTATTTCGAAACTTTGATGTTCAGAGTTATCATAAAAAAAATCATCTAGACGATTGATAAAAGTGTTTTTTTTACAACTTTTAAACTTTCTTGAAATTATTTTTATGATGTCAATAATTTGTATGGCTTTTAAACGATTTTTGATATTATTTAAAGAAAAATCCATTAATTTTTATTTATTAAGTTTTTATACTCAGACAGACAAAAAATTGGAGATATCTTGCCTTAAAAGTTCTTCAAGATAATAGATAAATGGCAATTTTTTGTTGTACCAAAAAAAAAGATCTAACCAAAAAGGAGGGTAAATTTTGATGGCGTTGAACAAGTCCAAATTTAGTATATTTGATGAAAAATGAAGGTAAAAGCAAAAAATAAATCGAACGACTTGTAATTTATATTTCATTAATAACAAAAGGCAGGAATTTATTATGAGAAATCCCAAATGAAAAGATTTACAAAGGTCACTAAAAATGTCTGTCAGTTTAACGGTAAAAATATTTGAAAACGAAATTTGTATTGACAGATCAATCTAACCTCAAAAAGGTATTTATCAGGAATTTATGACATAACCTCACTTTTATTTTTTTTAAATAAATTTAGAAATAAAAACTTTTTAAAATAAAAAACAAAATAAAATTTAAAAAAAATTAAAATTAAAAAAAAATATTAAAAAAAAATTAAAAATTTAAAAAAAAATTAAAATTAAAAAAAAAATTAAAATAATATAAAAAAAAATAAAATTTAAAAAAAAAAAAATAAAAAAAAAAAAAAAAAAAATAAATTTAAAAAAAAAAATTAAAAAAAAAATAAAATTTAAAAAATAAAAATTTAAAAAAAAATTAAAAATTAAAAAAAAAAAAAAATAAAAAAAAAAAAAAAATTTAAAAAAAAAAAAAAATAAATTTAAAATCGGTTGATTCTTGAACAAAATATAAAAAAAATAAGGTTATGTAATAAATACCAAATAAATTCATTTTTGAGGTTAGATCTCGATCAGTTAATAAAATGTGCTTTAGTTAAATTTTAAATTGCAAATCTACTTGTTCGCATAGCCTCAAATTACAAGACGACAGGATATTTTACAAATATTGAATAAAAAAAACGAGAAATTTAAGAAGTTCAATCACGTTTATCGGTAATTATATTAGAATAGCACAGAAGAAAGAAAGACGGCGAAATACGTCGCAATGGGACTATTCATTAATCAGTGTTTTTGAATTTCTTTGGACTTCTTCGGAATTGATTGGAATTTAATCAAAATCGAATCGCAGCAAGTAGAATGAGTGTTGTCTGTAAAAATATTTTCACGAATTAGCTTTTGTTCGACATCGAATGACATTTCCCCCCTCCTCCTCCCCCTAAAAAAATAAAAATCTGTAGAAAATGAAAAAAAAAGTCAAAATTGTGCTTGAACAGTTGGTAAAAAAATAATTGAACCTAGGTGCTTCACATTCTGTTTCCAGGGGAGTTCCCAGCGCCAATGCAGCGCGCGGGCACAGCTCATCATCAACGCATGTCTCAAAATCGCATCCTGCTCTTGTCTATCTCATCATTTGTGTCAACTACCTTGTTCTACAGCATTATCAGGCCACCGTTGCGGCATCGACGTGGCTTTTTGCGCAACTTGACGTAATTGCCACTTCCGCCATTCTCGCAACAACTGCCGCCGTCGCAGTGACAACAAAAACAGTATTACTCGACATCATTTGCATGCCATTGTTTTCCGCCGTTACAATTGTCATCGTTGTCGTTCTGTACAAATTCGCTGCTTCCACGAATTGTGCGTGCTTCAAAATTAAACGAAGAAGACATCAATGTAATTACAATGATAACAACTATTATTGCATAATTGAAAAAGTAAACAATAATAATAAAAAGTATAGTGATAGTGATAATAATGATAAATTTAAACAACAACAACAACAAAATAATAATAATAACCTAATAGTAAAATCCACTACAATGAATAAAAATAATAATAATAAAATTAGCGCAAAATATATTTATATTGAATTTAGTGAAAAAAATTATTTTTATCAGCACAGTGAACAAAATATCGATAAAAATAATTATTATTATTATCTGTGTAGTGAACAGCGAAGCAGGACACAAAAACTATTTTTGTTATTCACAACAACACGCAACGATAATAATTATCATTATTATAATAAACATCAATTAATTTCAAATTTTCCACATAACAAAAATACGATAAATATTTGTTCAACAACGTCTGATTTATTGTTGTTAAAAAATTGTTTGCTTAATCCGATTAATTTTTCGCTATTATCATCGCAACAATCAATAACGATAAAACCTATTCGGCAGCTAGAAATTAAAGTGTGATTTATAATTTTACATCAATTATTTTTTATTCAAATTTTTTCATAATTAAACAAAAAAATGTTAGATTAAAAACTTTTCAGACATCATTTAATTTTATATCATGGTAATTTTCTGTCAAAAATGTTTTTAACATTATAAAATAATAAGTTAAACTTTTTTTTTTTTAAAATAACTTTAGTAATACCCCGCGCGGCAGTTATAAAAGTAAATTAATGTGCGAATAAAATTGAATTAATTTACTTTATATAACATCATATAAATGTATAAAAATATATATAAAATAAAAGTTTAACTTAAAAAAAAAAAATAATAAAAAAATAAACCTGAAAGTTGTGAAAAGTATTTATAAAAAAAAACAGGAGAAGTTTTTTTTGTACATAAAAAAATTAAATATATTGAATAATAATTTTATACTCTACAAAAAAAATGAATGAAACGAGAAAATGCATTTAATTGAAGACGAGCGCAAAAAAAAAATTAACATTGAATAAATTTGAATGTATGATGAATTCAATTAGGACTGACATAAATATTATTGTGCATGAAAAACGAGTGAATGGCAGAAAATATATATAAAAGTGAAAAGTCATCATTTTTCTGGATTCATTTTTTTTCTGTAAAATTTAATTTAAAAAAAAATGTTAACAATTGACCGTTGATTGGTTCTTCCATCCATTTATTATTTACTTTTTAATGAAGTGTTTATTTCATTTTTATGCAAAAAAAAAAAATAAGTTTTCAACAATTTTTGTTTTCGTTTTACAAAATTCCGATCAACATTTTTCATTTTTTATTGGTTTTTACGCAACAAAAAGTTTTTTACGATCACTTCCTTATAACTTTAAATTTTTATGTGTTTGTGTTTTATGATGTTGATTGTTTTTCCCGTCTATTTTTCGTGAAAATACGATAAAATATTTCACCTGAAGAGGATAAAAAATAATTATTTATTGATCGGAGTCTGCGTTCGCGATAAAAAAAAAGGAAAATAAATTTTATTTTTATTAACATTCTTTTTCGATTTCTTGATTTATGTAGATTTGGTCACATAATAAAAAAAAATTGTTTGATTTAAACGAAAAAAAAAATTAATTAAAAAACTATCAACTTATTTTACTTTGGGAAATAAATGACACAGAACACAGAAAAAATAATAATAACAATAGTAATACGTTATAAATTAAAAGTAAATAAAATATTTAATAATAAAATAATATACAGACACAAAAAGAGAAAAATTATTGTTGTTTTCAAATGCATTAAAAAATTATAATAAAAGGGTGTTAAATACAAAACAAAAAAATAAAGTGAGAAAGTGAATGGAATATTTGTTTTTATATTTATAATAAAAGATCAACAATAAGTAACATAACAACGTTTAGCCATTTTCAGGCAGAGTACATATATAAATAAAAAAATATATATATAAATGAAATGTAGGATAAAAATATAATTAAATAGTATTTGTATTTAATTTAAAAAGAAGAGTAAATAAAATAAAAATAAATATATTTATAATTATATAATTGATAAAAATAAATAATAATGTTAATATTACTATAATAATATAATTAAAAAATTGTTAAATAGGTTAATTTGATATGATTATAATTTATATAATACAAAGAATGAATGAAACAATAACTCGATATGGAATGAAAAGTTATATAAAGTAATGAAATTAATTATTATTTATTATTAAATAATTAATTAAATAAAAAAAAGAAAAAAAATGAAGGTATTCATTTCTGTAAATGTATTATAAAAAAAATATTTATAAAAAAAAGTTAAAAAAAATATTGTATTTATTATAAATAAATAATTATTATAATAAAGAGGAAGTTAGTTATAATATTGAATATAAATGATATTATAATAATATTATTATTAAGAAAAAATAATAATATTGATAAATGAATGAAAATATATATATATAATAAATAATAAGAAAATTATTAAAAATAAAAAGAAAAATATTAAATAATAATTTTTTTTATTTTTTTTTTAGTTCAATAACGTAAGTTCATATAAGATTTTCTCCCAAGGGTAAGATGTTCACAGTAAAAGAGACAGAAAAATTGCACATCAAGATAATCTTCACATAAATTTTTCTCTCGATGTCATGCCATGCTCAGTATTGTATTGTCGACATCCCATCATCAAAAGATAAATGTTTCTTCATACTGCATGCAATAAATGAGATTAATAGATGAAAATTTAAATTGACATTCAATCATTCCATTGTCTCTTTTTTCCCGTTATTTTATGTATTTTTTTTCTTGAAGATGAAATTTATTTCTGACGCAGTTTATAGATCACTCGTTGCGTTCGTTCATTTCTTATCAGTATAAGAATGTCTGGATTTTGTCGTATTTTCTTTAGTTTTAATACATTTTGAAAGTTTTTAAGTAATTTATGACTTTTCTATGTCTGCCTAAAAATAATAAAAAAAAAAAATAAATTAATTAAAATATTAAAAAGTTAATTGAAAAATATTTTTTTATTACTTTTTGAAAAATATTTTTAAAAATAATTTTTTTAATTAAATAAATTAAATAGTTAAAAAAATTTTGCATTTTTATTAAATAATTTTTAAGAAATTATTATTAAAAAAATTAAATAAAAAAAGTAAAAAATTAACAAAAATTATTTTTTATATTATTTAGAAAAAAAAAATTAAAATTAATTCAAAAAATAAAAAAAAAAATTAAATTTCAAATTTTTACAAATATCTTTTAATATTTTAACAAAAAATAAAATATAAATGATTAATTTTTTTTAATTATAATTAATTAATACTTTAATTTTAATTTTAAAATTTTCATTAATTTTTTTTATAAAAAATATATTTTTAAGTAAAAAGACGCTAAAGTAAATGTCACGAAAATTTTAATACCAAACTTTTTTCCCATATAAAACGTTAATAATAATAAATTGCTGTAATTTATATTGCCGTGACTTGACTAAGTGGAATGATCTAATTCAAATCAAGGATTTAGATTACATTCTTATGTCATCTACTCGACAATGAAACTTTTTTTTTTTTTTTTCGCCGAATGAACATTCATAATAAGCTAAAATCTCCTCCTGTGTACGAAAATTGGATGCGAATTCTCTGCAATGCACTTGGAATCCAAGGTATTTTGCGTTATGAAGTGATTTGCAACCAGAATGGGCTTCATATGAGAAATGTTGTATAAAAGAAGCCACTTAAAGAATTTTTGCATTCCATCTTATTACAATGTGTGTGTGGGTAGTTGAAAAAAAAATGTCACACAGGATTTTATATCTTTTTTTCCACATTTTTAACTTTTTTTCCGCTCACATACACACAATGGAAAAATTTTTCAAGCATTTTTATTTTGAACATTGCAAAAATCCTAATCTGCACATCATGCATGCGGCATGGCAGCACCTTTTCGGAGAACGAAGAAAGAAACCACATTTCATAAATTTGCATGATGACTGCACTCAAAGTTGTATAAAAGATGTCGTAGATGACAACGATGCAATTTTGACTCATTTCTTGTTGGCGCGCTGCAATACACAAAGGGACTACTTGAAGATGAAATTTTTTCGTTTCGTTGTTTGCTTTACAAAAATGTTATTACAGTGGAAAAAAAATTGTCATCATCATCTAGAAAATTCATCATGTTGAAGAGACAAATCATGGTAATACGGAGTGTAATTTTTGCAGCGTGTTTTTGTTGTATTGTTGCATCAAGTTGAGGATGAGTGTTGCAATTTGTTTATGAAATTTCGTCTTTTATGCTTCGTTGATGATGATGACGAAGCTACCGACAACGCATATGGATGTCATTTTATTTTTTTTTTGTAAATTGCATGAAAAATCTCACGTTTTGCTGCAATGTGAGGATAAATCCGTTTAGAGTCGATAAAAATTGTATGACAAAGTTGTTATGGTTTTAAATAAATTCATTGAACTTCAAATAATTTATTTTTCAGAAAAAAATTAAGATTGATAAATTTTGATAGAAATCCATTATAATTTAAATTAATTCAATTAAAATTTTGTCATTCAGTCAATTTGAGTTAAAACGCATTAAATCGCTACACAAACAAATTTTAATCCCTAAACAAACTTTCTCTGACCTTTTCAGCCAGATACTAATCTCTCACGAATTAAAATAAATATCGAATCAAAGAGCATCAAATAATTAAATTTTGGCATATCTATCAGTTAGACATGTGATTTAACACATAAAGATAATTAAACATAAATAAACATTTTAATGTGTATTTGAGGATTCATTGTATGATTATCATCATAATCATCATTATGCATGAATCTGACATTTATTATAATAAGATACAAATACGCGCAGCATTCGCAGTTCGATGGACACGCAAATGTTTGCATTAATTTTAAATTAAATCCATCAGATTTCTTGTTATTTATTAACGAATCAAATTTGGCTGACGGTGCGGTGTCGCTCTCGATTTAATGGATGTGAAAGGTGTATCTTGTGGTTAAAAAAGAGAATAATTTAACTCTTCATCGTATGTAATCACAACAAATTAATTTATAAATTCAAATCGAGTTCCATTAGCCAATTTCGAGCTTGTTCTGTGGGTTGGTGCAAAGTTGGTAAGCCTTCTGGGAAGCATCTTTTAGAACATTCCTCCAAAATGTGTTTCATTGTTTGTTTATCTGAACCATAGTCATCATCTTTCGTCGTCATCATAACTCCATTTGGCCAACATTTTAGTTTTTTAGAAGTTTTGAGTTATAAAATAATTAAAAATGATAAATTAGAGCCCCTCAGATAAATTTTTATCCATTTGGAGCAAGATTTGACAAAAATGGCTTTGACACAGTTTTTGACACAGTTTTTTTGCTCTTGATTTAGTTTTTAAAACAAAACTATGTCAAAGAAAAAATTTTTTTTCAGTTTCAATTTTTTGGCAGTTTTGAGTTATAAAATGATTAAAAATGATAAATTAGAGCCCTCCTACAAATTTCAATCCATTTGGAGCAAGATTTGACAAAAAATGGCTTTGACACAGTTTTTGACACAGTTTTTTTGCTCTTGATTTAGTTTTTAAAACAAAACTATGTCAAAGAAAAAATTTTTTTTCAGTTTCAATTTTTTGGCAGTTTTGAGTTATAAAATGATTAAAAATGATAAATTAGAGCCCTCTGACAAATTTTTATCCATTTGGAGCAAGATTTGACAAAAATGGCTTTGACACAGTTTTTGACACAGTTTTTTTGCTCTTGATTTAGTTTTTAAAACAAAACTATGTCAAAGAAAAAATTTTTTTTCAGTTTCAATTTTTTGGCAGTTTTGAGTTATAAAATGATTAAAAATGATAAATTAGAGTCCTCTGACAAATTTCAATCCATTTGGAGCAAGATTTGACAAAAATGGCTTTGACACAGTTTTTGACACAGTTTTTTTGCTCTTGATTTAGTTTTTAAAACAAAACTATGTCAAAGAAAAAATTTTTTTTCAGTTTCAATTTTTTGGCAGTTTTGAGTTATAAAATGATTAAAAATGATAAATTAGAGCCCTCTGACAAATTTTTATCCATTTGGAGCAAGATTTGACAAAAAATGGCTTTGACACAGTTTTTGACACAGTTTTTTTGCTCTTGATTTAGTTTTTAAAACAAAACTATGTCAAAGAAAAAAATTTTTTTCAGTTTCAATTTTTTGGCAGTTTTGAGTTATAAAATGATTAAAAATGATAAATTAGAGTCCTCTGACAAATTTTTATCCATTTTGGAGCAAGATTTGACAAAAATGGCTTTGACACAGTTTTTGACACAGTTTTTTTGCTCTTGATTTAGTTTTTAAAACAAAACTATGTCAAAGAAAAAAATTTTTTTCAGTTTCAATTTTTTGGCAGTTTTGAGTTATAAAATGATTAAAAATGATAAATTAGAGTCCTCTGACAAATTTTTATCCATTTGGAGCAAGATTTGACAAAAATGGCTTTGACACAGTTTTTGACACAGTTTTTTTGCTCTTGATTTAGTTTTTAAAACAAAACTATGTCAAAGAAAAAATTTTTTTTCAGTTTCAATTTTTTGGCAGTTTTGAGTTATAAAATGATTAAAAATGATAAATTAGAGTCCTCTGACAAATTTTTATCCATTTGGAGCAAGATTTGACAAAAATGGCTTTGACACAGTTTTTGACACAGTTTTTTTGCTCTTGATTTAGTTTTTAAAACAAAACTATGTCAAAGAAAATTTTTTTTTGAGTTTCAATTTTTTGGCAGTTTTGAGTTATAAAATGATTAAAAATGATAAATTAGAGTCCTCTGACAAATTTTTATCCATTTGGAGCAAGATTTGACAAAAATGGCTTTGACACAGTTTTTGACACAGTTTTTTTGCTCTTGATTTAGTTTTTAAAACAAAACTATGTCAAAGAAAAAATTTTTTTTCAGTTTCAATTTGATTTTGACACAGTTTTTTTGCTCTTGATTTAGTTTTTAAAACAAAACTATGTCAAAGAAAAAAATTTTTTTCAGTTTCAATTTTTTGGCAGTTTTGAGTTATAAAATGATTAAAAATGATAAATTAGAGTCCTCTGACAAATTTTTATCCATTTGGAGCAAGATTTGACAAAAATGGCTTTGACACAGTTTTTGACACAGTTTTTTTGCTCTTGATTTAGTTTTTAAAACAAAACTATGTCAAAGAAAAAAATTTTTTTCAGTTTCAATTTTTTGGCAGTTTTGAGTTATAAAATGATTAAAAATGATAAATTAGAGCCCTCTGACAAATTTTTATCCATTTGGAGCAAGATTTGACAAAAATTTTGACACAGTTTTTGACCATTTTTTTGCTCTTGATTTAGTTTTTAAAACAAAACTATGTCAAAGAAAAAATTTTTTTTCAGTTTCAATTTTTTGGCAGTTTTGAGTTATAAAATGATTAAAAATGATAAATTAGAGTCCTCTGACAAATTTTTATCCATTTGGAGCAAGATTTGACAAAAATGGCAGTTTTTTTGCTCTTGATTTAGTTTTTAAAACAAAACTATGTCAAAGAAAAAAATTTTTTTCAGTTTCAATTTTTTGGCAGTTTTGAGTTATAAAATGATTAAAAATGATAAATTAGAGCCCTCTGACAAATTTTTATCCATTTGGAGCAAGATTTGACAAAAATGGCTTTGACACAGTTTTTGACACAGTTTTTTTGCTCTTGATTTAGTTTTTAAAACAAAACTATGTCAAAGAAAAAATTTTTTTTCAGTTTCAATTTTTTGGCAGTTTTGAGTTATAAAATGATTAAAAATGATAAATTAGAGTCCTCTGACAAATTTTTATCCATTTGGAGCAAGATTTGACAAAAATGGCTTTGACACAGTTTTTGACACAGTTTTTTTGCTCTTGATTTAGTTTTTAAAACAAAACTATGTCAAAGAAAAAATTTTTTTTCAGTTTCAATTTTTTGGCAGTTTTGAGTTATAAAATGATTAAAAATGATAAATTAGAGTCCTCTGACAAATTTTTATCCATTTGGAGCAAGATTTGACAAAAATGGCTTTGACACAGTTTTTGACACAGTTTTTTTGCTCTTGATTTAGTTTTTAAAACAAAACTATGTCAAAGAAAAAATTTTTTTTCAGTTTCAATTTTTTGGCAGTTTTGAGTTATAAAATGATTAAAAATGATAAATTAGAGTCCTCTGACAAATTTTTATCCATTTGGAGCAAGATTTGACAAAAATGGCTTTGACACAGTTTTTGACACAGTTTTTTTGCTCTTGATTTAGTTTTTAAAACAAAACTATGTCAAAGAAAAAAATTTTTTTCAGTTTCAATTTTTTGGCAGTTTTGAGTTAGAAAATGATTAAAAATGATAAATTAGAGTCCTCTGACAAATTTTTATCCATTTGGAGCAAGATTTGACAAAAATGGCTTTGACACAGTTTTTGATTTAGTTTTGTTCTCGATTTAGTTCTTAAGTTCTAAAATTCACCAACTTTATAACCAAGAGGTTTTCACGGGCGTAACTAATTAGACAAACATTGTCTACCGCAAGAACATCTGCAAAGAAAGGAATCTACATGAAAGATAAGAAGCTTGTTATTAATAATTATTTACCTTTAAAAATTTTGGATTCTGCTGATGTACTGATAAAACTTTTGTTAAAATTTTTTCCACATATGAGAACATCATTTGACTAAAAAATTATTACGGTTGAAAATTGTGGCGTACTGTTTGGATATATTTAGTTTTGTTATTTTAAAAGCTTTTTGGGTAGCAAAAAAAAAAGTTTTTCCTGACGTGTAATAAAACGCGTATGTAAGCATTAGACCGCCCATTTTCCCTCCATATAAAAACTGTTAATTTTTCAATTTAACAAAAAAAAAGTTTTTTTTACGCAAACTGGAAGTCCATTTAGGGATAAATTACGCATTTTAATAGAAAATACTGAACAGACTTTTAAAATGTCATGCCCTTCAAAAAATTTATTACTCAAGCGCAATTTACTTCGCACACACATGTGAAGCGATGAGGTTGCTGCTCATTTACATGTCATGGGTTAATAACATTCCACTTGAGGAGGAGAGCATGCCTTCAACATACATTGGATTAATAAATACTGTGTAAACAACGAAAACGAGCGAGACCTAAAGTAACTAGGACAAGGTTTTTATCTGAAATTAATTCTGGGTACATCAGGTTGTTGCTCTGTGTTGTTCAAAATATTCATGCCAGAACGAAAATGAGCAAGCAGGCGAGGGAAAAAGCAAGATAAGACCGAGTGTGTTTTTAACTTGAAACTTATTGTTTTCATTAATCGAAATATTTTATGATGATACGTAGTTACAAGGTACATTTATGAAAATATGGCATGGATGCGATAATAAGAAAGATAAAAATTTTGCTACACTATGAAAAAATTTTCATAACAACAATATAATAATTTTAAGCATATTTAAAATACGTAAAATTCTGGAAAATTAGTTTTACTTTTCATATTGAGACGCAAAAAGTGTTTATCTCGTAAGAGTAAATAACAGTTTATCGCATCGTTGCACTCCCTGGCAAAACAATAAACGTTAGAAATCTAATTAAAATTACATTTTATACAATTATTTCGCACAAAAAAAAACAACAAGAAAAAACATGGAACAAGAGAGAGAGGTAGATGCAAAAGTTACAATTTGAGAGAAAATAAAATAGGAAAAGATAACAACTTTTGTGTAAATTAAAAGTTGTGTAAACAGTTGAGTGAGTAAACTATGCGCTGTGATGGAAAAGTGATATTGTTTTGTAATTTTATATGAGAGTCATTTAAAAAGCATTTTTGAAAGATTGCTTCAAGAAAAAACTCTTGATGAGAGTTCAGATGGAAAAGATGAAGGAAGAAAAACTTCTTAATGAAGAAATATTTCTAGTAATTAGCTGAGATTTTTTCTTTGAGTTTTTTCTAATTTTTAATTATTTTTATAATTTGAGATGATCTTTGAAACTTAAGAAGGACATAGGAACTCGATCTTTCCATCTATTTTTTAAGTAAAAAAAATTTTTTTTTAAATATTCTAATAATATTGAACCCGATTTCAGCATTTCATCGAAAAATAAAAGGCATGAGATTTTTTGATGGTTTTGTATTAGTTAGGCCTAAAGTAGTCCAAAAACCCTAAATTTAAAATTCTAGAACGAACCAAACGGACTTTAGACAATTTTTAGTGCATTTGGGTATATTCAAGTACCTCTTAGACATACTAAAAATGCATTAAAACACTGAAGTTTGTTCTAGAATTTTAAATTTAGGTTCTTTGGACTTCTTTAGGCTTAAATAACACAAAACCATCAAAAAAATCTCATGCCATTTTTTTTTCGATAAAATGCTGATATAGGTTAATCACGTCACTCCAATTATGTTTTTCATCAAAAAGTATGCTCCACGGCTAAATTTGATATCGTTGGACTCGTTAGGGCCTAAGCTTTCAAAAAAACCTAATTTTAAAATTTTTCAGCCAGCTTCCAAAGAGCCATGGTCAAAAATGTCGAATTTTCATACAAATTTTGAGAAGCTTTAAAAGAAAGTTTTTTGACCCAAAAATTAGATATTTTAAGATTATTTAGGATAAAATAAATTTTTTGCTTGGTTTGGATTAATTGATATAATTTGATATGATATATAATTATTATCTATAAAAAATATCTGAAACTTTAAAATTAAAAAAAAAAATAAACTTACCTGAATGCACTTTTATCCTTTCCTTACCTTCATTGCAAGACGTTTCACATTGTCTTTTATTTAATTAGATTGTTTATACGGCTTCGTTTGTATTTCAATTCTATTTGAGTAAGAAGCTTTATTAGTATTTACTTAATAGGCAATTGATACATACCCAACCAATGCCACAGAAATGTTAATTAAAAACCGTTTAAGGGGGTTAAAAATTAAAATTTCCTGTGCCATAAACTAACTTTAGGCGATTTCTTCGGCGATACTTCCATCAACTTTCACGAAGAAACATTTCGCTGGTAGCAAAACTTTTCTTGAGAGTACATAAAAACTTGTTTTAAAACGACTGTTTGGTTCATTAGTTGCCCGTTTTGCACATAATTTTGTGTCTCTCTCTCCTCCTTCGACTTTATTTTGCCAACAATAAAATTTCATCATGCAACAAAAAGTTTTTTTTTTGCAAGGAGCAGCTACGATGCAATAAAAATCTCGTCTTTTCAAGTGTTCAATTAAGTATTATGATTTTTAATGATATGCGGTAAAGTTGGCTGAAAATATTTTCATGCCACTTAATCATATTTAAAGTACTGGCAGGGCTGCTGTTGTAATATGCCACACTAACCAAACCATGCATATAAGTGATTTAATAAATTGTAAGTGGATTCAAAAGTTTGTGATGTCGGAGAACAGTATTGTTGTTGATGAGAAGAAGAAATATGCGAAGAAATATCGGGAGGCAACAATATAATTGGGAAACTGCGATGAAAACTGGTAAGTTTAAGTACTTTTTAATTGACTTGCTGCTGCTTTTTTTTTACGTAACAAACAAAACTTGCTCCAATGATAGTTTTGATGGACGTCAAGTTGCTACAAGTTGCGATGACGACGACAAATTACTAACTTTTTTTTTGTTCGCAAAATATTTTCATTTATTTATATTAATATTTTGCTCAACAATATCAAAGTTGATCGTAAATATAGGCAACTTTTTTCTCCTCCTCCTCCTCCTTTGCCTTGCAAGTTATGTACAAAAGCGAATAATGCGAACAAACAACTCGCAACAACAACTTTGTTGAACCATTAAAAATTGCTTTACCTCTCAAAGATTAAAAAATTCAATAGAACTTTTTCCATTTTATAAATTGGTTGTTCCGTCTTTGCTTCTTCTTTATTTAGACACTCCAACCAAAATGCACAATTCAACTTTTTTTTCCTCTTTTTCGCATAAATGAATGAATTTAATTTTCTTGTTGAAAATTTAAAAGCTTATTTCATGGTGCATTATCAAAGATGAGAGAAAATTATGCTGAGTACTGTTATTATTATTTTTATTAATAATAATAATAGATTTTGTCTAGTTTTTGGCTCCGATCAAATATGTTCCAATTTTTTACGACTCTTTTATGCGACAAAGTTTCTTTCTAATTGAAATAATTGGCAGACGAAGTTTGTTCTTCATTAAAAAAAATCATAATTTTTAAAATCTTCTTACTGTCCAATTTTTTTCCTGTGTTTGAAGCATGATGAAAGAAAGAACAGTTTCTTTCTGATTTTAATACTGAAAGATTTTTAATTAACTCAAATTATGCAGTTTTTGCTACAATATTTTTTTTTATTATTTATAAAGAGAACGTAGAATTAAAAGAAAGAAAGTTATGAACTCTAATTAAAAATTGTTAGCGAAAAATTGCATAAAGAAATTCGCTCATGATAAATATCTGAGATTGGAAATAACTTGGTATGTTCAAGATGATGCGTAGGCGATTTTATTTTATTTTAATTTAATTAAATTTCAAGTGAATTTCTATATTGTATAATATTTCTATTTTTCATGTTATTCATAGAATTTTAAAGAAAAATTTCTATAGAAAAATTTAAATTGAAAATTGAAGAAATAAAATTGTGACGGTAAAAATTGACACTTAAATGACATTCAAGTTTTTGGAAAATAATAAAATTTTCGTTATTCTGATATTAAATTAAAAATTAAATAAAAAAATTAAATTAAAAGTTAAGTTCTGATATTTGCTTTCCTTTTATTTTTTTTTTATTTTTATTAAAAAAAATTAAATACAAATATTTTTCTTTGAAAATAGTTTAATCCGTTAGATGGCGCTTTATTAACAATTTAATGACGCCATGATTGATTTTTTTTACTATTTTAATTTTCACCTTTTGATTTAATTCTGTATTCATGAATTCTTTAATTAACTCGAATTGTAAGGTTTTTCAACTTATAAACTTTTTTTAATTTTTTTCATATACCGTAATGTAGATAATTCTTATGGAAAAAAATCCGTTAAAAATTCAAAAAATGTTAATAATTAATCGAACATCAATTTTGAAGTTAAAAGAGTAATATTTTTCCATTAAATTTTGGATTTTTTTTAGCAATTATTAAGACAAATTTTCATAAAATCATCAATAAATAAAGTAATAAAAATTCGTTAAAATAATTCATTTTCAAAAATTTTGTTGAAAATATTGAAAAATTTCCAAAATTCGTTAAGAGTTCATAGGTTTTAAAATTAAAAGTAAACGAGTAACGAGTAAAAAGGTTTTAATCGTTAATAAAACGAATTTCAAAACCTATTTTCGTTAATAGAACGGATTATTTTTTTCCATCAGAATTACCTACGTTACGGTACTTTCCTCAAAAACAATAATTCTAAAAAAATAAAGAATTATCAATTTTTTAAAGAAAAATATTCGTTGATATAATCCTTTAAAATATTTAGGAAAATTTTTCATGGATCCTCCATCAGATGGCGCTTCGTTAACTATCAAGACGCCATTATTCGATCTTTTTTTCTAATTTTATTTTTACTTTTTGATTAAAATCTGTTTTATTGAATTTTTTAATAAGCTCGAATCATAAGATTTTAACATTCAAATTTTCATTAAGATTTTTTTATTCATAACTTTTATTAATTAACTAGGTGTTCTTGAGCTTTTTCGTATATTTTTAATTCTTACCTGATCCAATATGGCTGACCTATTCCTCGTTGAGAGTGCTATTGAAAAAAAATATTCACTTAAATGAATAAAAAAATCTGTTTTAAAAAATTCCTTACCTCTTTCTATTTTCCTATTAAAAAAACATCATTTTACTTTTTTTTTCGCATGAATGCAAACTGCTTAAAACGATGATGATTATTATTATGACTACAGATGCCAAACATTACCGCATTACCACTTTTGTTTACAGCAAACACACTTTACTTTGGCGTAAAACGAAAGTCGCATTATCATTAGAGCCAAAGTGAAAGGAACATGTAGAACGAGAACCATAATAAGAGCAAATAATGAATGAGTAAATGACATCTAAGGTATTCATCCCTTTCTCCATCTATAAATTTATTCGTTTTCATTTCTTTCGGTTTTTTTTTTATTTTATTTTTCGGTAGATATAAGGAGGCATGCCATTGTTGTTAATGACAATCATAATAATGTTGGTACGACTCGCAAAAAAGGTATCTGACTCCCAAATACCATCACATTTTCCGTTATACATCCAATAAAATATCATCTTTATGAATAAAACATCACACTGCGATATGTGCTGGAAGTTTGAGTTGACACCAATAATAAGCAGACGAGCATTTATGAAATGAACGGGAGAGGAAAGTGATAATGAAAAATTTGTAGTATGCCTTTTGAAGGAAGATGTCGTGTCGTCTTCAGTTTTTTTGTTCAGTACGACGTCAAAAAAATTCCATCTCGAACAACTTTTTGCTGCTTGACTCAGGCTGTGTGTGTTGTTTAATTAATAAAATAGTTATGGTTATTAGGAAATTGTTTTAGCAGCATCCATCTTTTGTTGCGAAACAGAATAGCAGACGAAACCCGAGAACGAAAGAGCCGTAAGTACATTCGTGTGGTTGTGATAAAATTTATGGATTGGAATGATGGAATAGCCTTTCAGACAGAAAATTTATTCAACTCTATTTTCATAAAATGATAATGCTCAAGAATTTATTATCCTTTTTTTATGTGGCGCAAACGGGAAGTATATTAGCAATTTTTGGTATTTTTCGCCACAGAGCTTCGTACGCGACGAAAGATGATGATGAGCCTGAATGAAGAATGAACGCAGAAAGGGGAATGTTTTGTTTACCGCGCGGTCGAGAGGAAAATTTGATGGATAATTTATGGCAAATTAGTGTAATGATGAAATCTTTCGTTCGTTAATGCGTTTGGGGAAGCTTTGGAAATTGAGAAATTTATTTCGCGATGGTTTTCGTGTCATGGTAAGTTAATTTATGCGTAATTTATGGAAATGGAGATCAATTAAAAAATTAATGACTAGACGCACTTAATTTTTTTCTTGTTTTAGAGTTTTTTTGCTTCTTTATTTTAGTTAATTATGGTAAGTTTTTTTTTCTATTTTCAAAGAAAATAATTTTTTATACTTTCAGAAATCAAATTAAAGCTTTGAATATTGAAAAAGTCTTCACAAAAATAACTTATTTTTTCAACGTTTGTAGATCACGGTTCTCCAGCTGAAATTGAAGGTTTTGGCATTAGAAACAACTTTTGTTTTGGACTTTTTCTAAATTTTGCGTTTCCGATGTACAGGAGCCATTTAAAGATGTTAGCAAAAAAAATTGATGAAAAAAAATCCTCTTATTATGAGGGCTCACATACCGATTTTTCAAAATTTTTTCAACTTTTGTAGATCACGGTTCTCCAGCTTAAATTGAAGGTTTTGGCATTAGAAACAACTTTTGTTTTGGACTTTTTCTAAATTTTGCGTTTCCGATGTACAGGAGCCATTTAAAGATGTTAGCAAAAAAAATTGATGAAAAAAAATCCTCTTATTATGAGGGCTCACATACCGATTTTTCAAAATTTTTTCAACTTTTGTAGATCACGGTTCTCCAGCTTAAATTGAAGGTTTTGGCATTAGAAACAACTTTTGTTTTGGACTTTTTCTAAATTTTGCGTTTCCGATGTACAGGAGCCATTTAAAGATGTTAGCAAAAAAAATTGATGAAAAAAAATCCTCTTATTATGAGGGCTCACATACCGATTTTTCAAAATTTTTTCAACTTTTGTAGATCACGGTTCTCCAGCTGAAATTGAAGGTTTTGGCATTAGAAACAACTTTTGTTTTGGACTTTTTCTAAATTTTGCGTTTCCGATGTACAGGAGCCATTTAAAGATGTTAGCAAAAAAAATTGATGAAAAAAAATCCTCTTATTATGAGGGCTCACATACCGATTTTTCAAAATTTTTTCAACTTTTGTAGATCACGGTTCTCCAGCTTAAATTGAAGGTTTTGGCATTAGAAACAACTTTTGTTTTGGACTTTTTCTAAATTTTGCGTTTTCGATGTACAGGAGCCATTTAAAGATGTTAGCAAAAAAAATTGATGAAAAAAAATCCTCTTATTATGAGGGCTCACATACCGATTTTTCAAAATTTTTTCAACTTTTGTAGATCACGGTTCTCCAGCTTAAATTGAAGGTTTTGGCATTAGAAACAACTTTTGTTTTGGACTTTTTCTAAATTTTGCGTTTCCGATGTACAGGAGCCATTTAAAGATGTTAGCAAAAAAAATTGATGAAAAAAAATCCTCTTATTATGAGGGCTCACATACCGATTTTTCAAAATTTTTTCAACTTTTGTAGATCACGGTTCTCCAGCTTAAATTGAAGGTTTTGGCATTAGAAACAACTTTTGTTTTGGACTTTTTCTAAATTTTGCGTTTCCGATGTACAGGAGCCATTTAAAGATGTTAGCAAAAAAAATTGATGAAAAAAAATCCTCTTATTATGAGGGCTCACATACCGATTTTTCAAAATTTTTTCAACTTTTGTAGATCACGGTTCTCCAGCTTAAATTGAAGGTTTTGGCATTAGAAACAACTTTTGTTTTGGACTTTTTCTAAATTTTGCGTTTCCGATGTACAGGAGCCATTTAAAGATGTTAGCAAAAAAAATTGATGAAAAAAAATCCTCTTATTATGAGGGCTCACATACCGATTTTTCAAAATTTTTTCAACTTTTGTAGATCACGGTTCTCCAGCTTAAATTGAAGGTTTTGGCATTAGAAACAACTTTTGTTTTGGACTTTTTCTAAATTTTGCGTTTTCGATGTACAGGAGCCATTTAAAGATGTTAGCAAAAAAAATTGATGAAAAAAAATCCTCTTATTATGAGGGCTCACATACCGATTTTTCAAAATTTTTTCAACTTTTGTAGATCACGGTTCTCCAGCTTAAATTGAAGGTTTTGGCATTAGAAACAACTTTTGTTTTGGACTTTTTCTAAATTTTGCGTTTCCGATGTACAGGAGCCATTTAAAGATGTTAGCAAAAAAAATTGATGAAAAAAAATCCTCTTATTATGAGGGCTCACATACCGATTTTTCAAAATTTTTTCAACTTTTGTAGATCACGGTTCTCCAGCTTAAATTGAAGGTTTTGGCATTAGAAACAACTTTTGTTTTGGACTTTTTCTAAATTTTGCGTTTTCGATGTACAGGAGCCATTTAAAGATGTTAGCAAAAAAAATTGATGAAAAAAAATCCTCTTATTATGAGGGCTCACATACCGATTTTTCAAAATTTTTTCAACTTTTGTAGATCACGGTTCTCCAGCTTAAATTGAAGGTTTTGGCATTAGAAACAACTTTTGTTTTGGACTTTTTCTAAATTTTGCGTTTTCGATGTACAGGAGCCATTTAAAGATGTTAGCAAAAAAAATTGATGAAAAAAAATCCTCTTATTATGAGGGCTCACATACCGATTTTTCAAAATTTTTTCAACTTTTGTAGATCACGGTTCTCCAGCTTAAATTGAAGGTTTTGGCATTAGAAACAACTTTTGTTTTGGACTTTTTCTAAATTTTGCGTTTTCGATGTACAGGAGCCATTTAAAGATGTTAGCAAAAAAAATTGATGAAAAAAAATCCTCTTATTATGAGGGCTCACATACCGATTTTTCAAAATTTTTTCAACTTTTGTAGATCACGGTTCTCCAGCTCAAATTGAAGGTTTTGGCATTAGAAACAACTTTTGTTTTGGACTTTTTCTAAATTTTGCGTTTCCGATGTACAGGAGCCATTTAAAGATGTTAGCAAAAAAAATTGATGAAAAAAAATCCTCTTATTATGAGGGCTCACATACCGATTTTTCAAAATTTTTTCAACTTTTGTAGATCACGGTTCTCCAGCTCAAATTGAAGGTTTTGGCATTAGAAACAACTTTTGTTTTGGACTTTTTCTAATTTTTGCGTTTTCGATGTACAGGAGCCATTTAAAGATGTTAGCAAAAAAAATTGATGAAAAAAAATCCTCTTATTATGAGGGCTCACATACCGATTTTTCAAAATTTTTTCAACTTTTGTAGATCACGGTTCTCCAGCTTAAATTGAAGGTTTTGGCATTAGAAACAACTTTTGTTTTGGACTTTTTCTAAATTTTGCGTTTTCGATGTACAGGAGCCATTTAAAGATGTTAGCAAAAAAAATTGATGAAAAAAAATCCTCTTATTATGAGGGCTCACATACCGATTTTTCAAAATTTTTTCAACTTTTGTAGATCACGGTTCTCCAGCTCAAATTGAAGGTTTTGGCATTAGAAACAACTTTTGTTTTGGACTTTTTCTAAATTTTGCGTTTTCGATGTACAGGAGCCATTTAAAGATGTTAGCAAAAAAAATTGATGAAAAAAAATCCTCTTATTATGAGGGCTCACATACCGATTTTTCAAAATTTTTTCAACTTTTGTAGATCACGGTTCTCCAGCTTAAATTGAAGGTTTTGGCATTAGAAACAACTTTTGTTTTGGACTTTTTCTAAATTTTGCGTTTTCGATGTACAGGAGCCATTTAAAGATGTTAGCAAAAAAAATTGATGAAAAAAAATCCTCTTATTATGAGGGCTCACATACCGATTTTTCAAAATTTTTTCAACTTTTGTAGATCACGGTTCTCCAGCTCAAATTGAAGGTTTTGGCATTAGAAACAACTTTTGTTTTGAACTTTTTCTAAATTTTGCGTTTCCGATGTACAGGAGCCATTTAAAGATGTTAGCAAAAAAAATTGATGAAAAAAAATCCTCTTATTATGAGGGCTCTTCGATGTACAGGAGCCATTTTAAGATGTTAGCAAAAAAAATTGATGAAAAAAAATCCTCTTATTATGAGGGCTCACATACCGATTTTTCAAAATTTTTTCAACTTTTGTAGATCACGGTTCTCCAGCTTAAATTGAAGGTTTTGGCATTAGAAACAACTTTTGTTTTGGACTTTTTCTAAATTTTGCGTTTTCGATGTACAGGAGCCATTTTAAGATGTTAGCAAAAAAAATTGATGAAAAAAAATCCTCTTATTATGAGGGCTCACATACCGATTTTCCAAAATTTTTTCAACTTTTGTAGATCACGGTTCTCCAGCTTAAATTGAAGGTTTTGGCATTAGAAACAACTTTTGTTTTGTACTTTTTCTAAATTTTGCGTTTTCGATGTACAGGAGCCATTTAAAGATGTTAGCAAAAAAAATTGATGAAAAAAAATCCTCTTATTATGAGGGCTCACATACCGATTTTTCAAAATTTTTTCAACTTTTGTAGATCACGGTTCTCCAGCTCAAATTGAAGGTTTTGGCATTAGAAACAACTTTTGTTTTGGACTTTTTCTAAATTTTGCGTTTTCGATGTACAGGAGCCATTTAAAGATGTTAGCAAAAAAAATTGATGAAAAAAAATCCTCTTATTATGAGGGCTCACATACCGATTTTTCAAAATTTTTTCAACTTTTGTAGATCACGGTTCTCCAGCTTAAATTGAAGGTTTTGGCATTAGAAACAACTTTTGTTTTGGACTTTTTCTAAATTTTGCGTTTTCGATGTACAGGAGCCATTTAAAGATGTTAGCAAAAAAAATTGATGAAAAAAAATCCTCTTATTATGAGGGCTCACATACCGATTTTTCAAAATTTTTTCAACTTTTGTAGATCACGGTTCTCCAGCTCAAATTGAAGGTTTTGGCATTAGAAACAACTTTTGTTTTGGACTTTTTCTAAATTTTGCGTTTTCGATGTACAGGAGCCATTTAAAGATGTTAGCAAAAAAAATTTATGAAAAAAAATTTTAAAAATTTTTTCAACTTTTGTAGATCACGGTTCTCCAGCTTAAATTGAAGGTTTTGGCATTAGAAACAACTTTTGTTTTGGACTTTTTCTAAATTTTGCGTTTTCGATGTACAGGAGCCATTTAAAGATGTTAGCAAAAAAAATTGATGAAAAAAAATCCTCTTATTATGAGGGCTCACATACCGATTTTTCAAAATTTTTTCAACTTTTGTAGATCACGGTTCTCCAGCTTAAATTGAAGGTTTTGGCATTAGAAACAACTTTTGTTTTGGACTTTTTCTAAATTTTGCGTTTTCGATGTACAGGAGCCATTTAAAGATGTTAGCAAAAAAAATTGATGAAAAAAAATCCTCTTATTATGAGGGCTCACATACCGATTTTTCAAAATTTTTTCAACTTTTGTAGATCACGGTTCTCCAGCTTAAATTGAAGGTTTTGGCATTAGAAACAACTTTTGTTTTGGACTTTTTCTAAATTTTGCGTTTTCGATGTACAGGAGCCATTTAAAGATGTTAGCAAAAAAAATTGATGAAAAAAAATCCTCTTATTATGAGGGCTCACATACCGATTTTTCAAAATTTTTTCAACTTTTGTAGATCACGGTTCTCCAGCTCAAATTGAAGGTTTTGGCATTAGAAACAACTTTTGTTTTGGACTTTTTCTAAATTTTGCGTTTTCGATGTACAGGAGCCATTTAAAGATGTTAGCAAAAAAAATTGATGAAAAAAAATCCTCTTATTATGAGGGCTCACATACCGATTTTTCAAAATTTTTTCAACTTTTGTAGATCACGGTTCTCCAGCTTAAATTGAAGGTTTTGGCATTAGAAACAACTTTTGTTTTGGACTTTTTCTAAATTTTGCGTTTTCGATGTACAGGAGCCATTTAAAGATGTTAGCAAAAAAAATTGATGAAAAAAAATCCTCTTATTATGAGGGCTCACATACCGATTTTTCAAAATTTTTTCAACTTTTGTAGATCACGGTTCTCCAGCTTAAATTGAAGGTTTTGGCATTAGAAACAACTTTTGTTTTGGACTTTTTCTAAATTTTGCGTTTTCGATGTACAGGAGCCATTTAAAGATGTTAGCAAAAAAAATTGATGAAAAAAAATCCTCTTATTATGAGGGCTCACATACCGATTTTTCAAAATTTTTTCAACTTTTGTAGATCACGGTTCTCCAGCTTAAATTGAAGGTTTTGGCATTAGAAACAACTTTTGTTTTGGACTTTTTCTAAATTTTGCGTTTTCGATGTACAGGAGCCATTTAAAGATGTTAGCAAAAAAAATTGATGAAAAAAAATCCTCTTATTATGAGGGCTCACATACCGATTTTTCAAAATTTTTTCAACTTTTGTAGATCACGGTTCTCCAGCTTAAATTGAAGGTTTTGGCATTAGAAACAACTTTTGTTTTGGACTTTTTCTAAATTTTGCGTTTTCGATGTACAGGAGCCATTTAAAGATGTTAGCAAAAAAAATTGATGAAAAAAAATCCTCTTATTATGAGGGCTCACATACCGATTTTTCAAAATTTTTTCAACTTTTGTAGATCACGGTTCTCCAGCTTAAATTGAAGGTTTTGGCATTAGAAACAACTTTTGTTTTGGACTTTTTCTAAATTTTGCGTTTTCGATGTACAGGAGCCATTTAAAGATGTTAGCAAAAAAAATTGATGAAAAAAAATCCTCTTATTATGAGGGCTCACATACCGATTTTTCAAAATTTTTTCAACTTTTGTAGATCACGGTTCTCCAGCTTAAATTGAAGGTTTTGGCATTAGAAACAACTTTTGTTTTGGACTTTTTCTAAATTTTGCGTTTTCGATGTACAGGAGCCATTTAAAGATGTTAGCAAAAAAAATTGATGAAAAAAAATCCTCTTATTATGAGGGCTCACATACCGATTTTTCAAAATTTTTTTTCAACTTTTGTAGATCACGGTTCTCCAGCTTAAATTGAAGGTTTTGGCATTAGAAACAACTTTTGTTTTGGACTTTTTCTAAATTTTGCGTTTTCGATGTACAGGAGCCATTTAAAGATGTTAGCAAAAAAAATTGATGAAAAAAAATCCTCTTATTATGAGGGCTCACATACCGATTTTTCAAAATTTTTTCAACTTTTGTAGATCACGGTTCTCCAGCTCAAATTGAAGGTTTTGGCATTAGAAACAACTTTTGTTTTGGACTTTTTCTAAATTTTGCGTTTTCGATGTACAGGAGCCATTTAAAGATGTTAGCAAAAAAAATTGATGAAAAAAAATCCTCTTATTATGAGGGCTCACATACCGATTTTTCAAAATTTTTTCAACTTTTGTAGATCACGGTTCTCCAGCTCAAATTGAAGGTTTTGGCATTAGAAACAACTTTTGTTTTGGACTTTTTCTAAATTTTGCGTTTTCGATGTACAGGAGCCATTTAAAGATGTTAGCAAAAAAAATTGATGAAAAAAAATCCTCTTATTATGAGGGCTCACATACCGATTTTCCAAAATTTTTTCAACTTTTGTAGATCACGGTTCTCCAGCTTAAATTGAAGGTTTTGGCATTAGAAACAACTTTTGTTTTGGACTTTTTCTAAATTTTGCGTTTTCGATGTACAGGAGCCATTTAAAGATGTTAGCAAAAAAAATTGATGAAAAAAAATCCTCTTATTATGAGGGCTCACATACCGATTTTTCAAAATTTTTTCAACTTTTGTAGATCACGGTTCTCCAGCTTAAATTGAAGGTTTTGGCATTAGAAACAACTTTTGTTTTGGACTTTTTCTAAATTTTGCGTTTTCGATGTACAGGAGCCATTTAAAGATGTTAGCAAAAAAAATTGATGAAAAAAAATCCTCTTATTATGAGGGCTCACATACCGATTTTTCAAAATTTTTTCAACTTTTGTAGATCACGGTTCTCCAGCTTAAATTGAAGGTTTTGGCATTAGAAACAACTTTTGTTTTGGACTTTTTCTAAATTTTGCGTTTTCGATGTACAGGAGCCATTTAAAGATGTTGGCTAAAAAAATTGATGAAAAAAAATCCTCTTATTATGAGGGCTCACATACCGATTTTTCAAAATTTTTTCAACTTTTGTAGATCACGGTTCTCCAGCTCAAATTGAAGGTTTTGGCATTAGAAACAACTTTTGTTTTGGACTTTTTCTAAATTTTGCGTTTTCGATGTACAGGAGCCATTTAAAGATGTTAGCAAAAAAAATTGATGAAAAAAAATCCTCTTATTATGAGGGCTCACATACCGATTTTTCAAAATTTTTTCAACTTTTGTAGATCACGGTTCTCCAGCTTAAATTGAAGGTTTTGGCATTAGAAACAACTTTTGTTTTGGACTTTTTCTAAATTTTGCGTTTTCGATGTACAGGAGCCATTTAAAGATGTTAGCAAAAAAAATTGATGAAAAAAAATCCTCTTATTATGAGGGCTCACATACCGATTTTTCAAAATTTTTTCAACTTTTGTAGATCACGGTTCTCCAGCTTAAATTGAAGGTTTTGGCATTAGAAACAACTTTTGTTTTGGACTTTTTCTAAATTTTGCGTTTTCGATGTACAGGAGCCATTTAAAGATGTTAGCAAAAAAAATTGATGAAAAAAAATTTTATTATGAGGGCTCAATACTTTTGTTTTTTCAACTTTTGTAGATCACGGTTCTCCAGCTTAAATTGAAGGTTTTGGCATTAGAAACAACTTTTGTTTTGGACTTTTTCTAAATTTTGCGTTTTCGATGTACAGGAGCCATTTAAAGATGTTAGCAAAAAAAATTGATGAAAAAAAATCCTCTTATTATGAGGGCTCACATACCGATTTTTCAAAATTTTTTCAACTTTTGTAGATCACGGTTCTCCAGCTTAAATTGAAGGTTTTGGCATTAGAAACAACTTTTGTTTTGGACTTTTTCTAAATTTTGCGTTTTCGATGTACAGGAGCCATTTAAAGATGTTAGCAAAAAAAATTGATGAAAAAAAATCCTCTTATTATGAGGGCTCACATACCGATTTTTCAAAATTTTTTCAACTTTTGTAGATCACGGTTCTCCAGCTCAAATTGAAGGTTTTGGCATTAGAAACAACTTTTGTTTTGGACTTTTTCTAAATTTTGCGTTTTCGATGTACAGGAGCCATTTAAAGATGTTAGCAAAAAAAATTGATGAAAAAAAATCCTCTTATTATGAGGGCTCACATACCGATTTTTCAAAATTTTTTCAACTTTTGTAGATCACGGTTCTCCAGCTTAAATTGAAGGTTTTGGCATTAGAAACAACTTTTGTTTTGGACTTTTTCTAAATTTTGCGTTTTCGATGTACAGGAGCCATTTAAAGATGTTAGCAAAAAAAATTGATGAAAAAAAATCCTCTTATTATGAGGGCTCACATACCGATTTTTCAAAATTTTTTCAACTTTTGTAGATCACGGTTCTCCAGCTCAAATTGAAGGTTTTGGCATTAGAAACAACTTTTGTTTTGGACTTTTTCTAAATTTTGCGTTTTCGATGTACAGGAGCCATTTAAAGATGTTAGCAAAAAAAATTGATGAAAAAAAATCCTCTTATTATGAGGGCTCACATACCGATTTTTCAAAATTTTTTCAACTTTTGTAGATCACGGTTCTCCAGCTCAAATTGAAGGTTTTGGCATTAGAAACAACTTTTGTTTTGGACTTTTTCTAAATTTTGCGTTTTCGATGTACAGGAGCCATTTAAAGATGTTAGCAAAAAAAATTGATGAAAAAAAATCCTCTTATTATGAGGGCTCACATACCGATTTTTCAAAATTTTTTCAACTTTTGTAGATCACGGTTCTCCAGCTTAAATTGAAGGTTTTGGCATTAGAAACAACTTTTGTTTTGGACTTTTTCTAAATTTTGCGTTTTCGATGTACAGGAGCCATTTAAAGATGTTAGCAAAAAAAATTGATGAAAAAAAATCCTCTTATTATGAGGGCTCACATACCGATTTTTCAAAATTTTTTCAACTTTTGTAGATCACGGTTCTCCAGCTTAAATTGAAGGTTTTGGCATTAGAAACAACTTTTGTTTTGGACTTTTTCTAAATTTTGCGTTTTCGATGTACAGGAGCCATTTAAAGATGTTAGCAAAAAAAATTGATGAAAAAAAATCCTCTTATTATGAGGGCTCACATACCGATTTTTCAAAATTTTTTCAACTTTTGTAGATCACGGTTCTCCAGCTCAAATTGAAGGTTTTGGCATTAGAAACAACTTTTGTTTTGGACTTTTTCTAAATTTTGCGTTTTCGATGTACAGGAGCCATTTAAAGATGTTAGCAAAAAAAATTGATGAAAAAAAATCCTCTTATTATGAGGGCTCACATACCGATTTTTCAAAATTTTTTCAACTTTTGTAGATCACGGTTCTCCAGCTCAAATTGAAGGTTTTGGCATTAGAAACAACTTTTGTTTTGGACTTTTTCTAAATTTTGCGTTTTCGATGTACAGGAGCCATTTAAGATGTTAGCAAAAAAAATTGATGAAAAAAAATCCTCTTATTATGAGGGCTCACATACCGATTTTTCAAAATTTTTTCAACTTTTGTAGATCACGGTTCTCCAGCTTAAATTGAAGGTTTTGGCATTAGAAACAACTTTTGTTTTGGACTTTTTCTAAATTTTGCGTTTTCGATGTACAGGAGCCATTTAAAGATGTTAGCAAAAAAAATTGATGAAAAAAAATCCTCTTATTATGAGGGCTCACATACCGATTTTTCAAAATTTTTTCAACTTTTGTAGATCACGGTTCTCCAGCTCAAATTGAAGGTTTTGGCATTAGAAACAACTTTTGTTTTGGACTTTTTCTAAATTTTGCGTTTTCGATGTACAGGAGCCATTTAAAGATGTTAGCAAAAAAAATTGATGAAAAAAAATCCTCTTATTATGAGGGCTCACATACCGATTTTTCAAAATTTTTTCAACTTTTGTAGATCACGGTTCTCCAGCTTAAATTGAAGGTTTTGGCATTAGAAACAACTTTTGTTTTGGACTTTTTCTAAATTTTGCGTTTTCGATGTACAGGAGCCATTTAAAGATGTTAGCAAAAAAAATTGATGAAAAAAAATCCTCTTATTATGAGGGCTCACATACCGATTTTTCAAAATTTTTTCAACTTTTGTAGATCACGGTTCTCCAGCTCAAATTGAAGGTTTTGGCATTAGAAACAACTTTTGTTTTGGACTTTTTCTAAATTTTGCGTTTTCGATGTACAGGAGCCATTTAAAGATGTTAGCAAAAAAAATTGATGAAAAAAAATCCTCTTATTATGAGGGCTCACATACCGATTTTTCAAAATTTTTTCAACTTTTGTAGATCACGGTTCTCCAGCTCAAATTGAAGGTTTTGGCATTAGAAACAACTTTTGTTTTGGACTTTTTCTAAATTTTGCGTTTTCGATGTACAGGAGCCATTTAAAGATGTTAGCAAAAAAAATTGATGAAAAAAAAATCCTCTTATTATGAGGGCTCACATACCGATTTTTCAAAATTTTTTCAACTTTTGTAGATCACGGTTCTCCAGCTCAAATTGAAGGTTTTGGCATTAGAAACAACTTTTGTTTTGAACTTTTTCTAAATTTTGCGTTTTCGATGTACAGGAGCCATTAAAAGATGTTAGCAAAAAAAATTGATGAAAAAAAATCCTCTTATTATGAGGGCTCACATACCGATTTTTCAAAATTTTTTCAACTTTTGTAGATCACGGTTCTCCAGCTCAAATTGAAGGTTTTGGCATTAGAAACAACTTTTGTTTTGGACTTTTTCTAAATTTTGCGTTTTCGATGTACAGGAGCCATTTAAAGATGTTAGCAAAAAAAATTGATGAAAAAAAATCCTCTTATTATGAGGGCTCACATACCGATTTTTCAAAATTTTTTCAACTTTTGTAGATCACGGTTCTCCAGCTCAAATTGAAGGTTTTGGCATTAGAAACAACTTTTGTTTTGGACTTTTTCTAAATTTTGCGTTTTCGATGTACAGGAGCCATTTAAAGATGTTAGCAAAAAAAATTGATGAAAAAAAATCCTCTTATTATGAGGGCTCACATACCGATTTTTCAAAATTTTTTCAACTTTTGTAGATCACGGTTCTCCAGCTCAAATTGAAGGTTTTGGCATTAGAAACAACTTTTGTTTTGGACTTTTTCTAAATTTTGCGTTTTCGATGTACAGGAGCCATTTAAAGATGTTAGCAAAAAAAATTGATGAAAAAAAATCCTCTTATTATGAGGGCTCACATACCGATTTTTCAAAATTTTTTCAACTTTTGTAGATCACGGTTCTCCAGCTCAAATTGAAGGTTTTGGCATTAGAAACAACTTTTGTTTTGGACTTTTTCTAAATTTTGCGTTTTCGATGTACAGGAGCCATTTAAAGATGTTAGCAAAAAAAATTGATGAAAAAAAATCCTCTTATTATGAGGGCTCCCATACCGATTTTTCAAAATTTTTTCAACTTTTGTAGATCACGGTTCTCCAGCTTAAATTGAAGGTTTTGGCATTAGAAACAACTTTTGTTTTGGACTTTTTCTAAATTTTGCGTTTTCGATGTACAGGAGCCATTTAAAGATGTTAGCAAAAAAAATTGATGAAAAAAAATCCTCTTATTATGAGGGCTCACATACCGATTTTTCAAAATTTTTTCAACTTTTGTAGATCACGGTTCTCCAGCTCAAATTGAAGGTTTTGGCATTAGAAACAACTTTTGTTTTGGACTTTTTCTAAATTTTGCGTTTTCGATGTACAGGAGCCATTTAAAGATGTTAGCAAAAAAAATTGATGAAAAAAAATCCTCTTATTATGAGGGCTCACATACCGATTTTTCAAAATTTTTTCAACTTTTGTAGATCACGGTTCTCCAGCTCAAATTGAAGGTTTTGGCATTAGAAACAACTTTTGTTTTGGACTTTTTCTAAATTTTGCGTTTTCGATGTACAGGAGCCATTTAAAGATGTTAGCAAAAAAAATTGATGAAAAAAAATCCTCTTATTATGAGGGCTCACATACCGATTTTTCAAAATTTTTTCAACTTTTGTAGATCACGGTTCTCCAGCTCAAATTGAAGGTTTTGGCATTAGAAACAACTTTTGTTTTGGACTTTTTCTAAATTTTGCGTTTTCGGTGTACAGGAGCCATTTAAAGATGTTAGCAAAAAAAATTGATGAAAAAAAATCCTCTTATTATGAGGGCTCACATACCGATTTTTCAAAATTTTTTCAACTTTTGTAGATCACGGTTCTCCAGCTCAAATTGAAGGTTTTGGCATTAGAAACAACTTTTGTTTTGGACTTTTTCTAAATTTTGCGTTTTCGATGTACAGGAGCCATTTAAAGATGTTAGCAAAAAAAATTGATGAAAAAAAATCCTCTTATTATGAGGGCTCACATACCGATTTTTCAAAATTTTTTCAACTTTTGTAGATCACGGTTCTCCAGCTCAAATTGAAGGTTTTGGCATTAGAAACAACTTTTGTTTTGGACTTTTTCTAAATTTTGCGTTTTCGATGTACAGGAGCCATTTAAAGATGTTAGCAAAAAAAATTGATGAAAAAAAATCCTCTTATTATGAGGGCTCACATACCGATTTTTCAAAATTTTTTCAACTTTTGTAGATCACGGTTCTCCAGCTCAAATTGAAGGTTTTGGCATTAGAAACAACTTTTGTTTTGAACTTTTTCTAAATTTTGCGTTTTCGATGTACAGGAGCCATTTAAAGATGTTAGCAAAAAAAATTGATGAAAAAAAATCCTCATATTATGAGGGCTCACATACCGATTTTTCAAAATTTTTTCAACTTTTGTAGATCACGGTTCTCCAGCTTAAATTGAAGGTTTTGGCATTAGAAACAACTTTTGTTTTGGACTTTTTCTAAATTTTGCGTTTTCGATGTACAGGAGCCATTTAAAGATGTTAGCAAAAAAAATTGATGAAAAAAAATCCTCTTATTATGAGGGCTCACATACCGATTTTTCAAAATTTTTTCAACTTTTGTAGATCACGGTTCTCCAGCTTAAATTGAAGGTTTTGGCATTAGAAACAACTTTTGTTTTGGACTTTTTCTAAATTTTGCGTTTTCGATGTACAGGAGCCATTTAAAGATGTTAGCAAAAAAAATTGATGAAAAAAAATCCTCTTATTATGAGGGCTCACATACCGATTTTTCAAAATTTTTTCAACTTTTGTAGATCACGGTTCTCCAGCTCAAATTGAAGGTTTTGGCATTAGAAACAACTTTTGTTTTGGACTTTTTCTAAATTTTGCGTTTACGATGTACAGGAGCCATTTAAAGATGTTAGCAAAAAAAATTGATGAAAAAAAATCCTCTTATTATGAGGGCTCACATACCGATTTTTCAAAATTTTTTCAACTTTTGTAGATCACGGTTCTCCAGCTCAAATTGAAGGTTTTGATGTTAGAAACAACTTTTGTTTTGGACTTTTTCTAAATTTTGCGTTTCCGATGTACAGGAGCCATTTAAAGATGTTAGCAAAAAAAATTGATGAAAAAAAATCCTCTTATTATGAGGGCTCACATACCGATTTTTCAAAATTTTTTCAACTTTTGTAGATCACGGTTCTCCAGCTCAAATTGAAGGTTTTGGCATTAGAAACATTTTTAGTTTTGGACTTTTTCTAAATTTTGCGTTTTCGATGTACAGGAGCCATTTAAAGATGTTAGCAAAAAAAATTGATGAAAAAAAAATTCAAGTCAAAATGCTCTTATTATGCTCACAGACCGATTTTTCAAAATTTTTTCAACTTTTGTAGATCACGGTTCTCCAGCTCAAATTGAAGGTTTTGGCATTAGAAACAACTTTTGTTTTGGACTTTTTCTAAATTTGCGTTTTCGATGTACAGGAGCCATTTAAAGATGTTAGCAAAAAAAATTGATGAAAAAAAATCCTCTTATTATGAGGGCTCACATACCGATTTTTCAAAATTTTTTCAACTTTTGTAGATCACGGTTCTCCAGCTCAAATTGAAGGTTTTGGCATTAGAAACAACTTTTGTTTTGGACTTTTTCTAAATTTTGCGTTTCCGATGTACAGGAGCCATTTAAAGATGTTAGCAAAAAAAATTGATGAAAAAAAATCCTCTTATTATGAGGGCTCACATACCGATTTTTCAAAATTTTTTCAACTTTTGTAGATCACGGTTCTCCAGCTCAAATTGAAGGTTTTGGCATTAGAAACAACTTTTGTTTTGGACTTTTTCTAAATTTTGCGTTTCCGATGTACAGGAGCCATTTAAAGATGTTAGCAAAAAAAATTGATGAAAAAAAATCCTCTTATTATGAGGGCTCACATACCGATTTTTCAAAATTTTTTCAACTTTTGTAGATCACGGTTCTCCAGCTTAAATTGAAGGTTTTGGCATTAGAAGCAACTTTTGCTTTGGATTTTTTCTAAATTTTGCGTTTTCGATGTACAGGAGCCATTTAAAGATGTTAGCAAAAAAAATTGATGAAAAAAAAATCCTCTTATTATGAGGGCTCACATACCGATTTTTCAAAATTTTTTCAACTTTTGTAGATCACGGTTCTCCAGCTTAAATTGAAGGTTTTGGCATTAGAAACAACTTTTGTTTTGGACTTTTTCTAAATTTTGCGTTTCCGATGTACAGGAGCCATTTAAAGATGTTAGCAAAAAAAATTGATGAAAAAAAATCCTCTTATTATGAGGGCTCACATACCGATTTTTCAAAATTTTTTCAACTTTTGTAGATCACGGTTCTCCAGCTTAAATTGAAGGTTTTGGCATTAGAAACAACTTTTGTTTTGGACTTTTTCTAAATTTTGCGTTTCCGATGTACAGGAGCCATTTAAAGATGTTAGCAAAAAAAATTGATGAAAAAAAATTTAAGTCAAAATCCTCTTATTATGAGGGCTCATATACCGATTTTTCAAAATTTTTTCAACTTTTGTAGATCACGGTTCTCCAGCTTAAATTGAAGGTTTTGGCATTAGAAACAACTTTTGTTTTGGACTTTTTCTAAATTTTGCGTTTCCGATGTACAGGAGCCATTTAAAGATGTTAGCAAAAAAAATTGATGAAAAAAAATCCTCTTATTATGAGGGCTCACATACCGATTTTTCAAAATTTTTTCAACTTTTGTAGATCACGGTTCTCCAGCTTAAATTGAAGGTTTTGGCATTAGAAACAACTTTTGTTTTGGACTTTTTCTAAATTTTGCGTTTCCGATGTACAGGAGCCATTTAAAGATGTTAGCAAAAAAAATTGATGAAAAAAAAATTAAGTCCTCTTATTATGAGGGCTCACATACCGATTTTTCAAAATTTTTTCAACTTTTGTAGATCACGGTTCTCCAGCTGAAATTGAAGGTTTTGGCATTAGAAACAACTTTTGTTTTGGACTTTTTCTAAATTTTGCGTTTCCGATGTACAGGAGCCATTTAAAGATGTTAGCAAAAAAAATTGATGAAAAAAAATCCTCTTATTATGAGGGCTCACATACCGATTTTTCAAAATTTTTTCAACTTTTGTAGATCACGGTTCTCCAGCTGAAATTGAAGGTTTTGGCATTAGAAACAACTTTTGTTTTGGACTTTTTCTAAATTTTGCGTTTCCGATGTACAGGAGCCATTTAAAGATGTTAGCAAAAAAAATTGATGAAAAAAAAATCCTCTTATTATGAGGGCTCACATACCGATTTTTCAAAATTTTTTCAACTTTTGTAGATCACGGTTCTCCAGCTGAAATTGAAGGTTTTGGCATTAGAAACAACTTTTGTTTTGGACTTTTTCTAAATTTTGCGTTTCCGATGTACAGGAGCCATTTAAAGATGTTAGCAAAAAAAATTGATGAAAAAAAAATCCTCTTATTATGAGGGCTCACATACCGATTTTTCAAAATTTTTTCAACTTTTGTAGATCACGGTTCTCCAGCTTAAATTGAAGGTTTTGGCATTAGAAACAACTTTTGTTTTGGACTTTTTCTAAATTTTGCGTTTCCGATGTACAGGAGCCATTTAAAGATGTTAGCAAAAAAAATTGATGAAAAAAAATCCTCTTATTATGAGGGCTCACATACCGATTTTTCAAAATTTTTTCAACTTTTGTAGATCACGGTTCTCCAGCTGAAATTGAAGGTTTTGGCATTAGAAACAACTTTTGTTTTGGACTTTTTCTAAATTTTGCGTTTCCGATGTACAGGAGCCATTTAAAGATGTTAGCAAAAAAAATTGATGAAAAAAAAATCCTCTTATTATGAGGGCTCACATACCGATTTTTCAAAATTTTTTCAACTTTTGTAGATCACGGTTCTCCAGCTGAAATTGAAGGTTTTGGCATTAGAAACAACTTTTGTTTTGGACTTTTTCTAAATTTTGCGTTTCCGATGTACAGGAGCCATTTAAAGATGTTAGCAAAAAAAATTGATGAAAAAAAATCCTCTTATTATGAGGGCTCACATACCGATTTTTCAAAATTTTTTCAACTTTTGTAGATCACGGTTCTCCAGCTTAAATTGAAGGTTTTGGCATTAGAAACAACTTTTGTTTTGGACTTTTTCTAAATTTTGCGTTTCCGATGTACAGGAGCCATTTAAAGATGTTAGCAAAAAAAATTGATGAAAAAAAAATTAAGTCAAAATCCTCTTATTATGAGGGCTCACATACCGATTTTTCAAAATTTTTTCAACTTTTGTAGATCACGGTTCTCCAGCTTAAATTGAAGGTTTTGGCATTAGAAACAACTTTTGTTTTGGACTTTTTCTAAATTTTGCGTTTCCGATGTACAGGAGCCATTTAAAGATGTTAGCAAAAAAAATTGATGAAAAAAAAAAATCCTCTTATTATGAGGGCTCACATACCGATTTTTCAAAATTTTTTCAACTTTTGTAGATCACGGTTCTCCAGCTTAAATTGAAGGTTTTGGCATTAGAAACAACTTTTGTTTTGGACTTTTTCTAAATTTTGCGTTTCCGATGTACAGGAGCCATTTAAAGATGTTAGCAAAAAAAAATTGATGAAAAAAAAATTAAGTCAAAATCCTCTTATTATGAGGGCTCACATACCGATTTTTCAAAATTTTTTCAACTTTTGTAGATCACGGTTCTCCAGCTGAAATTGAAGGTTTTGGCATTAGAAACAACTTTTGTTTTGGACTTTTTCTAAATTTTGCGTTTCCGATGTACAGGAGCCATTTAAAGATGTTAGCAAAAAAAATTGATGAAAAAAAAATCCTCTTATTATGAGGGCTCACATACCGATTTTTCAAAATTTTTTCAACTTTTGTAGATCACGGTTCTCCAGCTTAAATTGAAGGTTTTGGCATTAGAAACAACTTTTGTTTTGGACTTTTTCTAAATTTTGCGTTTCCGATGTACAGGAGCCATTTAAAGATGTTAGCAAAAAAAATTGATGAAAAAAAATTTAAGTCAAAATCCTCTTATTATGAGGGCTCACATACCGATTTTTCAAAATTTTTTCAACTTTTGTAGATCACGGTTCTCCAGCTTAAATTGAAGGTTTTGGCATTAGAAACAACTTTTGTTTTGGACTTTTTCTAAATTTTGCGTTTCCGATGTACAGGAGCCATTTAAAGATGTTAGCAAAAAAAATTGATGAAAAAAAATCCTCTTATTATGAGGGCTCACATACCGATTTTTCAAAATTTTTTCAACTTTTGTAGATCACGGTTCTCCAGCTTAAATTGAAGGTTTTGGCATTAGAAACAACTTTTGTTTTGGACTTTTTCTAAATTTTGCGTTTCCGATGTACAGGAGCCATTTAAAGATGTTAGCAAAAAAAAAATTTAATTCAAAATCCTCTTATTATGAGGGCTCACATACCGATTTTTCAAAATTTTTTCAACTTTTGTAGATCACGGTTCTCCAGCTTAAATTGAAGGTTTTGGCATTAGAAACAACTTTTGTTTTGGACTTTTTCTAAATTTTGCGTTTCCGATGTACAGGAGCCATTTAAAGATGTTAGCAAAAAAAATTGATGAAAAAAAAATCCTCTTATTATGAGGGCTCACATACCGATTTTTCAAAATTTTTTCAACTTTTGTAGATCACGGTTCTCCAGCTTAAATTGAAGGTTTTGGCATTAGAAACAACTTTTGTTTTGGACTTTTTCTAAATTTTGCGTTTCCGATGTACAGGAGCCATTTAAAGATGTTAGCAAAAAAAATTGATGAAAAAAAATTTAAGTCAAAATCCTCTTATTATGAGGGCTCACATACCGATTTTTCAAAATTTTTTCAACTTTTGTAGATCACGGTTCTCCAGCTTAAATTGAAGGTTTTGGCATTAGAAACAACTTTTGTTTTGGACTTTTTCTAAATTTTGCGTTTCCGATGTACAGGAGCCATTTAAAGATGTTAGCAAAAAAAATTGATGAAAAAAAATTTAAGTCAAAATCCTCTTATTATGAGGGCTCACATACCGATTTTTCAAAATTTTTTCAACTTTTGTAGATCACGGTTCTCCAGCTTAAATTGAAGGTTTTGTATTTAGAAACAACTTTTGTTTTGGACTTTTTCTAAATTTTGCGTTTCCGATGTACAGGAGCCATTTAAAGATGTTAGCAAAAAAAATTGATGAAAAAAAATTTAAGTCAAAATCCTCTTATTATGAGGGCTCACATACCGATTTTTCAAAATTTTTTCAACTTTTGTAGATCACGGTTCTCCAGCTCAAATTGAAGGTTTTGGCATTAGAAACAACTTTTGTTTTGGACTTTTTCTAAATTTTGCGTTTCCGATGTACAGGAGCCATTTAAAGATGTTGGCTAAAAAAAGAATTTTTTCAACTTTTGTAGATCACGGTTCTCCAGCTTAAATTGAAGGTTTTGGCATTAGAAACAACTTTTGTTTTGGACTTTTTCTAAATTTTGCGTTTTCGATGTACAGGAGCCATTTAAAGATGTTAGCAAAAAAAATTGATGAAAAAAAATTTCAGCTAGAATCCTCTTAAAGGTGTCAAAATATTCAATGAAATGTCAAGACTGTACGAAACTCACTGTGATAAAATAAATGAATTCAAAAAAATGCCCTGAAAAGTACTCACAGATTTCTAAAACCGTCAAAACCAATCTTTAAGCACATCACCCGATATCAGAACTTCATCAAAAAATGGCATGAGATTTTTTTATAGTTAAAGATGAAATCGGGTGATGTGAAGTCGAGTTAAAGCAATATTTTTACTCTTTCATCTCATAAAAAAAGTTCAACCAAAAATAGTCACATAACTTTCCGGAATGCCATCACGTTGACTCCTCTATTATTATTTCCCTTTTTATGTAACAACAATAATAATCCAACAACATTTCGTGAGCAAAAGGCTTTTCACATCCAAAAATATAACAAAATACAAACGAACACGAAATATAAAAAAAAGTGAACATTAATATTATAACTGTTTCATTAAAAACGTGCTGGCCTTAATGTAAGCCATAAATCGTAAAACATTTGGCAGCTAAACTTAAAATTACAATTTTTCTTGCCTTGTGTTGTGTAAGGTCCTTGTGTAATAATAATCTACAAAATATGAAAAGAATGAACAAAAATTGGTCGGTTTGTGCAACAAACGGGAGAGCAAAGTTTTTTTACGCGAAATTGTGGTTTGTTTCGCAAACTTTCTGTTTCGATCGATTTTAAAGCATAAACTATTCCGCTTAATTCAAACCAACAATATTTATAAATCACGTAACTGCCTCCTCTTCTTCACACAATTTAACCAAGAGAACAAACGCACAAAAGTCGGCATCTGTTGTAAGCAGCTGTTGGTCGTTTTCTCTCAATCCCTTTGCTCTGGAAGTGAAAGCCGAAAGAAAACTACAAACGTCTTGCTGAAAATTAATTTGAATGATTTACTGCGAAGACAACGTGTCTCGTCCGGATCATCCCACTCATAATGGATTTTCGCATAAACCAAACAAAAATATCATCACACACATTTATTTCTTTTTTTCTTACATCGTCCTTAAATTTTTTTTTGTGTGAATATGTTCATGAAGTTGATGATGTTTGTCTGTTTCGATGCTCAGAAAGAAAAGGCGACACGAAAATGGTGTGACATGCTCATTTTTTCACGCGTTTCCTTGCAAATTCTTCGCAAATTTTGCGGTATTTATGGCATGGACATCAATAAACTGCGAAAAATGAAGGTATTTTTGTCCCTTATTATCCTTAAAAATTTTTCCTCACAATTTGGGAATGTTCATCCATCATAATTCTTCATGATATCAATTTTCACATAACACTGCTGGATTGTTGGAAACGGCAACACAATCGACACGATTTGACATTCAAATCCGATTAACTTTGTAGCATTTGCACAATAATTCTTCCTTCCATGCATTTGACCCACTTTTTTGCTTTCATATACGCCATACGGAAAATCGGCAAAAAGCAATTGTTTACGACTTGTAAACTGATAAATTTCGTGCCATTTGACTCTTTTTTCGGTGCCTTTTGTATCATCGGCGAAAATCGCGAAATTATTTAAAATCCATTGTTTGTTTCGAATCGAGTTGAAAACGAGCTACACACACAAAATCATGAATTCATTCGGATATGAACAAAACAAAAAGTGGATGAAACTATCTTTTTCCTTGCTCGAATCTGCACAAAAGTTTGTGAGCTAAAACAGTGTGAAGAGAGCGTTCGCATGATAAAATTCACATTTTTCATCAATTTTACCGCAACAAACGTTCGTTTTCATTGAAGTCGATTTTTTCACGAGAAAAATAGAGGTAAAAAAATTTTAGATTTGTGATCTGAGACTTTATCGGATTTTAAATTAAATTTTGTTTAAAAAATTTTAATCAATTTAGCTAATTTTTTTAAATTAATTTTTCACAAAAATTTTTAATTTTTTTTTAATTAAGATTTTTTAATAATTATTTAATTTTTTATTTCAATAAATAATTACATATTAAAAAATCTTAATTTAAAATTTTAATTAATTTTAAATACTTAATTTTTAATTTTATTTTTGTGAAATAAAAAATTAATAAAATTTTGATTTTTTTTTAAATTATAATTTTTAATAATTAGGTATTTATTGAAATAAAAAAATTTAATTAATATTAATTTTTTTAAAAAAATAAATAAATAAAAAAAATTTAATTTAAAAAATTAATTTTTAAAAATAAAAAATTAATAAAATTTTGATTTTTTTTTTTAAATTAAGATTTTTTAATAATTATTTAATTTTTTTTATTAAAATACCTAATTAATAAAAAAAATCTTATAATTTAAAAAAATTAAATTTATATTTTTGTGAAAAAAAAATTTTTTGAAAATTTTATTAAAATAAAAAAAATAAAATATTTTTTTAATTAAAATATTTTTATGAAATATTTTTAAAATTTAATTTTATTAACAAAATATTTTTTTTAATATTGAAATTTTTGTTTTTTTTAAATACTTAAAATTTTTCAATTTAAAAAACATTTAATGAAATATTTTTTAAATTCTCAATGAAAAATTTAAATTAAAACTGCGGATGGAATTTACAGGTTAAAAATTATTTGTTTTTCCTCGAAATGTGGAAAAAGTTGTGAATGTTGTTATTTTCACAAAAAAGCCATATTGTGATGATAGGAACAAAAATATAAACATCAGAATATTTTTTTTCTATAAAAGTTGGTATATCTGTACAAATATTTCCATATGTAGGTTTATATATGGTGAAAATGTGGTTCTGAATCCAAACCTGCTCTCAACGTTGGTCACTAAAAAATTAAATAAAAATTATTGTTTGGATTGTGGTGAACTATTTTTTACTTCCTTTTATTATTTTTTTATTTTTTTTGAAAAATTGATGAAAATTTGAACATAAAACTATTAAACTAACAAAAAAAATCTTCAGGTAAACAATTTTTACTATTTTTCTCTTAATCAGTAAAAACATCTTAAGAATTCTATAAAAAAAAATAATTGCAATTTTTGTTCGCGTGTTCCTCGTTCTTCTTAACTGAACAAATAAACCTGCAAATAAAATTTATAGGAAAAAAAAATCAAAGAGATATCATAAGTAATAAAATTTAAATTACCTCAAACAATTTTTATTGCTCACAAAAATAAACAATCAAAAACTTTTTTAATGTAAAATATTGCATTGATAGCATTTAAAAAGCAGAAAAAAATTGAAATAATAAAAATTTTCTAATAACATCAATTTATTATTCGTTGTCGGCGGCGTACAGACCGAAAGGTACACAGCAAAAAACGAAGAAATTTAGTTAACAAATGTTTCAATAATGTTTCATTTCGGCCAGGTGTGAGTTGATTTACCACAATTTCATGCCAAAGTATCATGATGTATTTTTGTGAACTTTTTATGGCTTCTCTGTGCGGCAAGTAGAAAGGGAAATGTTCTTCAAATTTTAACTTTTGTTACTTTTTCAACAAGAAATTTGAGATTTTTGACACTCAAAAATGTTCCCTCTCTCATGAACATGCAAATATCTGCAACTAATATTAAATTTTTGATGTTCTTTTTCAACAAATTTATGTTTTAAAACAGTCGTTCATGCAAAATTTGCAACTATCCCAAAATCAATTTGAATTACCTTCCCTCCAAATGTCTGTCGAAGGTCATTGTTTCAGGTAATTTTGCACACAAACTCACTTGCTATCTTACTTTTGAGCAATTGTTCCAACTAAAAATCGAATTTTAGTGCATTTCTTACAAAAAAATAAATTTCTTACCTTTTTCAGGTGAAAAGTTGTTGAAAAAAAGCGATCTCATGGTCCTTTTAAAAATGTGAAAAAACGAAAAAAAATTAAAAGAAAAAAAATGAATTATTTCAACCACTTTTTTTTTAAGGGAAACAATTTAAAAGTAGGTCATAACCACAAAGAAGGTGTTACTTGTGTGTTCCGTCTACAATTTGCACACACACACAAAATGATTAACGACCAACTCTCTTCTCTTTGCACTTTTGTAAAACTCAAATGACCATTTCGTGCCTGTGTGCAAGTGTTAATCCAATTTAAGCTCGTATTTATTCAAAAAATGAGCAATTTCTTACTTTACCATACCTGTGGTAAATCGGTGAGCGGATATGGACAAAAGGAAGGAATTCAGGAAAAAAAAGTAGGTGAAATGAACAATTATCGCTCGTTCGTACCGGATATCAAAAGGTAAGTTTTTTATTTCGTTTTCTTTAAAAAAAAAAAAAGTTTAGCTTGTCAATTTATTTGAAAAAGTTGGGAAAAAACGTCGTCATAGAGGATTAAAAAAGAGAACATAGAAACTTTTTAAAGACTCCGGATAAAAGTTCGCGTCAAATCGTGATCATTTTTTGTTGCGTTGCTTAGTTAGGTAAAGGTAGAGGATCGATTTTTATTTAAAAAATTTTTTAAAAAATACTAAAGCGCTTTTAAAGATTTTTTTTTTTTAATTTATTATTATTTTTTTTAAGAATAGCGCTTTTAAGAATTTATTTTAATTTTTTTGTTTTTTTTTTACATTTTTAATTAAAAAAATTTTTTTTAATAAAATTATTTGGTAGTAAATTGTTAAAAATATTAAATTAAATTAATTAATTGAAATTGAAAAAAAAAATTTTTTTTTTCAATTAATTTAAAATTATTTTTTAAATTTTTTTTAAATTTAATTTTATGAATTAATTTTATTTAAAATTTTTAAAAATAATTTTTAATAAAATATTTCAGTAGTGAATTTTTAAAAATTTTAAATTAAATTAATTAATTGAATTAAATTAAAAAAAAATAATTTTAATTAATTTCAAATTGTTTTTTTTTTATTTAATTTTATGAATTAATTTGATGTAAAAATTAAAAAATTTTAAAAATATTTTTTAATAAAATTATTTGGTAGTAAATTGTTAAAAATTTTAAATTATATTAATTTATTAAATTAAATTTAAAAAAAATGTTTTTCAATTAACTTAGTGAATTTTTTTTTAAATTTAATTTTATGAATTAATTTAATTTTAAACTTTTTTAAAAATTTCCTACCAAAAAATTTTATTAAAAAATATTTTTTAATTAAAAATATAATTAAATAAATTAAACTTAATTTTATATAATTTTATTTTTAATTATATTTTTTTAATTATTTGAAAAATATTTATTTTTTTTTAAATTATTAATTTAAAAAATCATTTAGTAAAAAGTAATATAAATTCAATAAAAATTTAAGTCAAGCCAACTCTTTAAAAAAATAAAAAATCAGACAGACTGAAAAAAATCGTTTTTAAATTCAAATTTAAAATACAAAAAAAAGTGCAATACGAAAGTTCGCCAATAAAAATGCAGTGGCATGTACAAAACGAATTTTTTATGTTCTCACATCTGGTTTTGAGAGATTTTTTTTTCTTTTTTGTAAAACTCACAAGAACAATTTTTGGTGTACTTTAACATTATTTTATTGCACTTTTGAGTTTTTTTCTTGTTCTTAAATGTTCTTTGACGTTTGATCACTTACAAAACGCATTTATTTGGCTAAATGCCCAAATTCATATTTTTTTTTTCGTCAAATGCATTTAAAATAAAACACGTGAAATGCAAATTTATTTGGACCTCAAACACTCAAGCCACTAAAAAAGAAAGAAAAAACTAAAAAAAATATGGAACAGATAAAAACAGTTTACCGTTGTGAATTTTTATCTAAAAAATAATAAACTTTACTAAAAAGTTTTGCTTTTTTTTTTTTTGATGCTCAAATATCTCTCTTTCATCTGCTTGCTTTCGCCTCGTTCTTGTTGTTTAAAAATATTTTACATGATAATTTTTTTTTTCAGTATCTGTTTAGATGCATAAATTTTTTGGATGTTGATGAAAAAGTGGTAAAACCGCACAACAATCCTCTAAAATTTTAATACCGCAAAAGTTTGTTTTGATGAGTGAAAATATTTACGGAACAACGAATGTTTTTCCAACTAATTTTCAGAGAGATTTTTTTTGTTTTATTTAATTTTGTGAAATATTTTCTGATGTGTATTTGTGGATTAACCAAATGCATTATTATCGTAGTTTGCAAATTCAATTCATGAACATTTTAGTTTTGAGAAATGTAACTGACATGACATGTCGGCTTTTAAAAGAAAAACAGTTCCGAGAAATTTCCTTTGAGCAAATTTTAAAGAGATAAAGTTTACTTATTGAGAAGTCGTTAGCAGTAAGAAAATTGCTTTGATCTGAAAGTAAATGCAAGATAATTTCATAATTGATTTGTGGATTGCACTTGAAACGAAATCAAAGCAAAATATTTTCATCTTTAATCTTTGTCGATAGTTTAATCGAATCAAGAAGTTTTCTGTTTGTATACAAGTATCTTTGAAATAATTTTTGAAAATTTATTTATCCTAAAGTTTATTTTTGTTGATAAAATAATTTTATTAATATTTATTTTAGATCGAATCAGAAATCAATGACGTGCGAGGAAAAGTTTTACTGAAGAGTCTGTTCGAGCATCATCGATCAATCGTGATGAATGAAAAGAATGAACTGAAGTTTCCAACGAACTTAGCAAAAAATTTTCAATTTAAATTTTGATTTAAATTTAAATATAAGTTAGAGAATAATTCAAAAAAGTTTAATCGACCTTGAAATAATTCTTTTTATATGAATAATACGAAAAATTTTTGTTAAAAATAATATTCAAAAATTTATCATAATTTAACCTTAACTTTTCTTAGTTTTAAAATAAATTTTTGAATATTACTTTTAACAAAATTTTTCGTGTTAATCTTATAGAAACAATTATTTTCAGGGTCGAAAAAAATTTTTTGAAATATTCTTAAACTAAATTTAACTTGAAATCAAAATTTGAATTGATAATTTTCTTATCTTTTTTCTCATAAAAATTTTTAGTTTTAAAAGGAGTTTTTTTTGCGATAGATGGCGTTGAATAAACATTTTTTTTTACAGAAAATTATTTGATGAAAATAATTCGTTTTGTCAAAAAAATTATTTAAAAAATTTTCATTCAACGCCATCTATCGGTTTTTTTTAAAAATTATTTTTTAAATTATTAAAAAAAATTATTAAAAAATTATTATTTTTTTAAATTAATTAAATAAAATAATTAAATAATTTAAATTAATTTAAATGAAGAAAAAAAATTTATTTGGCAAATGACTTTCGAAATGACAAATAATTTTCTTTAAAAAATTTTTTATTCAACGACATTTATCGTTCCATCATTCACAAAGTCTTCCATAAGTTCGTCGATAACAACAGAATTTTGAATCAAATCGAAAAATTCCAAACTGACTGCCAAAATTCGATGAGCAAACCACATCAAACGAATTCTCTCTCGGCAATAACACGCGATATGAGTGACACTCGAGAGACTCACGTTAAAAATACTCGAGTGTATTATTAGCAGACACACTTTGCACTCACTCGACGTCAGTTGAACGTTTTTGATTGACTGAAAATTACGGAAAAAAACTGGAGAAAAAAGAATTGACAAAAAAAAGTAGAAAAAAAAAGATGAAATCATTGCATTTTTTCATCGTTTTTTGTGCACTATTCTCATGTTGTTGCTCAGAAGTGACTGCAAATAATGAAATCACCATTTGTGAAGTGAAGCAAAAAGTTAATAGCACAACGCATGAGTATGTAGCGTTCAATTGCACCATCGAAAGTGACGAACACTCTGCAATTACTTTCGATTTTCGACCATTTTCCATAATTGAGCAAATATACTTCAATCAATCGCGTGTCGCCCGAATGCCACGCGAGTTTTTCGACACTTTTGAGTTGGCACAACAGGTGAACATGTCATTTGTGGAGATGACAACGCTTGGCGTTGATTCATTTCGACGGGCACGAGTCTTGAAGCGACTTGATTTGTATGGGAATCATATTGAATCGCTTATTGAACGAGTTTTCAATGGAGCAAAAAGTTTGGAAGTACTGAATTTAACTAAAAACGTCGTTAAAGAAGTTCATTGTGATGCCTTCAACGGAGCTGTGATGCTCAAGAAATTATATCTTGGAGAAAATCTCATTGAAGAACTTTGTGAGACTCTGATTCAAAGTTTGGTTGAACTTGAACTCTTCAATGTCTCTCACAATCGAATCCATAACTTGCCAATTGGATTTTTCGATGAAAATCTGAAACTCAGATCAGTTGATGTCTCTCACAATCAAATTGTTGCCTTCAATGTTGCTTTTCCAGTGAAGCATTTGTGTTACTTGAACCTCAATAATAATCAAATCCTTTCGGTAACTCTGAAGTTTGCCGGGATCGAGATCGATGAGGATTGTGAAAGTCCGATCACGTTACAAGCTGATGAGAACCTCATCACAGCTATTGATCTTCCAGAGGATTACCATCCAGAGATCTTATCTTTGAAGTTCAATGCTTTGCACGATCTTTGCAACATCACGAATCAATTGAAGTTGAAGCATCTCTTTCTCAGTGGCAATCCTCTGAACGAAGAAGACATCTTTCAACTTACGAACTTGACGAATTTGGTGAACTTGTCTCTGGCTCACATCAATATCGATCGTTTTGACATCCGGATGCTTGAAGGGCTTTCACATAAACTGCTAGAGTTTGATATTTCAGATAACGCTTTGCCTCAATTGGATTTGAGTGTTATCAAGATGCAGGAGTTGATCCGTTTGAACATCTCTAACAACAGGTTGATGCACATTGACGAGGATTATCTTCGTCCTCACTTCCCGAACCTCAAGTATTTTGACATCAACAATAATCGTTGGGGTTGTCAATATCTTCGCGGAATGATTCATATCTCCTTCAAACGTCAACGAATCAATGCCTTGCCTCAAAAGGGACATCCTCAAGTCAAGAACAGACCAAACGTTGATGGCATCGCTTGTTTACAGGAACTCACCACGGGTCATCTTGAGATGTTTCGCGAACAATTAGAAGGTCTCGTGAAAAATATCGCAGATGAAAGCTTGGGAGAACTCAAAGCTGAATTCACATCTTCGTTGAGTGAAATTACCGAAGAAAATAAATGCGCCAATGAAATGCAAAATCGCTTAACGATCTTTGAAGAGCGATTCAAAACTCTCGAAGGACGTTTGGAAAATTTGACGCAACTGAATGAGCAAGTGATGCATCGCATCATTAAATTACTCGATGGAGAGTGAATTTAAATGATAATTTATTCATCATTATTAACTAAATAAAGTGCGTTGTTCAACGGTGTTAGTGTGAGAATTTCTTAATTATGCACCAGCTGACGACAGACGACTGTTTGCCTCTGTTATGTTTTTTTTTTGCGCGTCTTTCTTCCAATTATAATAACCATAAAAACGTAGACCAAAATGTAAATTTAATAAACCGCAGGGATTTTTTTCAAGCCACGCATTTTTATTTCATTTTTTGTGCATTACTATAAGAAAATTGCTCTAATTACTTTTTTTTCGTCTGAAGGACATTTTGTTTTAATTTTCAATTTTATTTTTAATAAAGAACTTTAATTTTCAAATTAAATTAAATTAATTGATCATAAAAAAAAATAATAAAATTTAAATTAATTTAAAACTTTTTTTTATGAAAAATTTTATTTTTTTTTTTTTTAAATTTAAATTTTTTTTATAATTTTAATTTTAAAAAAATTATTTTATTTTTATTTATTATTATTTTTTATATGAAATATTAATTTTTTTAAATTTAGTTTTTTTAAATTATAATTTTCATTAAATTTATTTTTTTAATTTAAAAAAAATTAATAATTTTTTGTATTAAGTTTTTCATACATTTTTATTTATTTTTTAATTTTTTTATATTTTATTTTTGTATAATTTTTATTTAAATAAAAATTTTTTTTATAAAAAAATATATTTTTTTTTTGAATTTAAATTAACTTTTATTAAATTTTAATTTTTTTATGTGAAATTTTTTTTATTTTTTTATGTTTTTATTTTTTTTTTTAAATTATAATTTTCACGAAATTAAATTTTTACTTTTTATGTGAAAAATTTATTTTTTTTTATTCTAAATTTCATTCAATTTTATTTTTTTAAGTTTAAGTTTAAATTTTTTTTATAAAAATTTTATTTTTTTTATGGAAATTAATTCCATTTTATTTTAATTAATTTTTTATTAAATTTTAAATTGAAAAATGCGCTTATTTTAATCAAAAGTCAAGTTCTCGACTTTAGTCTGAATATTCTTAACGTTTTCTTTTATATATCTTTCTTTCTTTCATTTTTTCTCGTCGCTCCGCATATTTAATTATACCTCAAGTCGTTGCTTATGTTTTCTTTTAATCCTCGTCATTCTCGTTTTTTTCCCGCTAATTTTAGCTTGAAAGGTCTGTCGCGTGCATCTTCATTTATTTAATTTTATTCATTTTCACATAAAACGCTCGTTTTCATCAAATATTCGCAGAAAAATGTAGGTTACTTACCCGCAAGCGACAAGTGCCCAATCTGTCTTATAATTGTCACCAACGCTTTTTCTCTGTGGAAAAATTCTCCAAAATACACAAAACTTAATGATAAATAATAAGAATAATGGAAGAAGATAACTTGTTTAGAAACGTAAATGTTGTTGTTTCCCGCACTCGGAACACGAGAAGAGTTAGTGTCTAAAATTAAATCTACATAAATGAAAAACTTTTGATGAAGAGCTGTAACTAATTGCCTTTTGCAGAGACAATTTTCGGCTTTCCCGTTCCATCTCTTTATGTGCGTTTGTGTTTGTTTATGTCAGTTATTGTCTCTTTATAATTCCTTTTGATAAGCAAAATACCATGAAATTATCCAAACACATTTGCTCTATTTGCAACACAAATATAATAATTAGATAAGAATTTTGAAATGGTAAAACTTTTAATAGAATATTGCTTTGTGTCGGTTTCAACAACATCATCATCTTCGTTGTTGTTTTCGTCTCAAGTCTCTCGATTCACAAACAATTTTTAAGGGAATTTTTTAAAAAATTGACTTTGTAAGTTTGCAAATGTCTGTCTGTCAAAAAAAAAATACGTTTCAAAAATAAGTTTAAGAATGTGCATTGGGAAAATATTTTAAAATGTAAATTGGGGCAAAACTTTAAATTTTGCATTGGGATAAATTTTTAGAATGTAAATTGGGGCAAATTTTTAAATTTTGCATTGGGATAAATTTTTAGAATGTAAATTGGGGCAAATTTTTAAATTTTGCATTGGGATAAATTTTTAGAATGTAAATTGGGGCAAATTTTTAAATTTTGCATTGGGATAAATTTTTAGAATGTAAATTGGGGAAAATTTTCCAAAAATATAAAAATTTTAATTTTTAAGTAAAAAATGTGTAAAATATTTAAAATAAAAAAATAAATAAAAATTTAAAAAAATAGATAATTTTTTTTTTATTTTTTATAAAAAATTTAATTTTTTTAATTAATAAATATATTTTTTTAGTTTAATATTTCATATTAAATATATATTTTTCATAATTTATTTTGATTTATTAATTTTTTTTTCTTAAATTATTATTAAATATAAAAGTTATTAAAATATTTCAGTTAAAAAGCGCTCTTACCACAAATTACCTTGATGAGTTTCCTTCAGTTTTTAGTTAAAAGTCTCAACTATTCTATATGTTCTGTGTGTGTGTGTCACTTTTGGCCTTACACATAATCTAATATAGTTTCTTTGTTTGTCTTCCCCAACATATTTTGTGATATGAAAAGTTTTTTGGGGAACATACCATCCAATTAATTTCCATTTTCTGTCAATTATTATTTTTTGCTTGGACTCCTTTGCTTTGTCTCGTGCCTCATATGCGTGAAAATTTAATTTTAGATGAAAATTTATGCACCCTTTTGTGTGTTCATAGGTACGTGTGTCTATTATTATATTAAAAAAGTTTTTAAAAAAATTTAGGAAAAAAAAAGTTTTAAAGAGAACGGTCACATCTTGAACATTTTTAATTGAAATACGAATGATATCTGAATTATTTCCTGAATTTATAATTAAAATGGGAGTGAATAACAAATTATTGTAAAACATTTAAATGAAATGACTTTTGACTTTTTGAAAGTTGTCTCAAGAACTCGTCTCATCAAAAAAAGTAAAAAATTAAATGAAAACATATTTTCATGCTTGTGCTCGTTAATGTTATTAAAAACTCATCAAATTACATTTCTTGTGCTTTTTTACACGTGCTATGAATCCTTACTTAATGTTTGACTTTTATCGGACTTTTATGATGGTTGTTACAGTTCAAGTGCTTTAAAAAAAATAAAAATCGTAAAATTTGATCAATTTTGAGTCATTTAAAATTAAATAAAAAAATTTTTAAATATTCGATTTTTTTTTTAATTTTAATGAAATTTTATTCGAATTTTGACACTCAAAGCCATGGGCATTCAAATTTCACGACATATAAACAAAAATATCAGATACGTGTGTGAAAAACTCATCTAACGTTTAAAATAAAATAAAAAAAGAAGCAACACAAAGTGATTTAAACATAACTTCATGCAATATAATTCGTACGTGTTTTGATAAAAAAAAAATAGAAAAAAATTTTTTTTTTCCTGTAAGGTCAGAGCAATACAGAAAAATGTTTTTATTTTTATTTATTTTTAATTTATTTATTTACTTTTTTTGTAAAAATAATTTTTTAAAATTTTTACTTTTATTATTTTTTTTAAATTTTTCTTTAAAATTTATTTGCTAAAAATAAAATTTAAAAAAGAAAATTATTTTAAAAAAGTAAAATTTGAAAATCGCTTTTTGCTAATTCAAACTATAAAAAAATTGAAATGATATGAAACATTTTCTTCAATTGTCTTGTCCTTTTTTCACATTTTATTTTATCTCGTTATACCTGAGTATCATTCCTCGCACATACCATCAAAAATGAAATTTTACTCATCATCTTGTTTTTTTCTCTTTTTCTTCATTTTAACCGAGCCATCCTCGTACATATTAACATTAATTGCAAACGTGAAGTGAATTCTTCATACATGAAATTTCACTCTTCTTTTTTTGTGCGAAAAATGCAAATGCAATGTAAAAAGCAACAAGAGTGAAAAATTGATATAATACAAAACTAATTTAAAATGTGAATGAAATGTGAACACATAAAAAGAAAAAATAAAGAGATTCATGAAAAAAGTGTTTTTTCAGGTAGGATTATGAATACAAAAAAATATAATAATTTATATGTCACTTACATTATGATCATTATATTATTACGTACACGGTACAATTGTGTGTAATGCAAGAGAAAAAAGTCGAGTGAAGAGGTTTTTTTTTTGCACGCGATGGTTGAAGGATGGAAAAGTTTATGGGATTTGTGAAAATGTGTTGAAAAGTGAACAAAAAACTGACAAAATCGTATTTTATGACAAAAAATATTTTTTGAGTTATATTTGATGGCTTCAAGCAGCTTAAAAAAGTCAAAAAGGCTGACAAGGTTTGTTTATCAAAAAATGTCTTGGTCAATGTTTGACTAAAGGCGAGGTGACCTTGACACGTGTAGGAAAAAAAATTGTCGAAAAAAAATATTTTGTTTTGAATTAATTATAATGCTGAAAAAATCCATGCAAAAAAATTATTTTGCATAAAAAGTCTTTGCATCTTGACAAAAAATTGAATTAAAGAAGAAAAAAATTTAAATAATTAAAAAAAAATTATCACAAATTAAATAATTTTATTGTAATAAAATAATTAAATTTTTTAAATATTAATTAAAAATAACATTATTTAAATATTTTATTAAAATTAATTAATAAAATTTAAAAAAAAAATAATTAATTTTTTTTTATGGTAAAAAATAATTAAAAAATTATAAAATAATTAAATTAAATTAATTAATTAAATAAAAAATTTTAATTAATTAATTAATTAATTAATTATTAAATAATTTTAATTAAATTAAATAAACTTATTAAAAATTATACAAGAATTTATTTTTTTAAAAAATAAAAATTAATTCAAATTTAATAATTTACAGATTTTTAATTTAAAAATTTAAATAACGAATTTAATTTAATTTTTTTTACACAAATTTTATATTTTAAAAATATTTTCGAAATTTTATATTTTTTTAATTTTCTGATATTAAACCTTTTAATAGCAAAAGACTCAAAAAATCTTAAATTGAGTAAATTTCTGCAATTTTTTTCTTAAAAACTTATTTCAAAGTAATAAAGTAATTATTCTCTTTTTGTTTTCAAATTCATATAACATGACATTTATGAACTTTGTAATGAAAAAAATGCAAAAAAAAAACCTCAAAGACTTTTCTTTCCTCAGATTTTTTTTTTCATTCCACGTTCATAATGAAAAACGACACGTAGATATTATATTATCATCACTTTGTATGTCATAAGTATTTTCTTTAAATTCACACCTTTCCTTTGCTCAAACATTTTTTTAATTCACAATTTTATTATCATATAAATTGAAAATTATATTTTTTTTTCATTCCCATCTCATCATTATCTAAGGAGCAAAATGGCTGGAAGAAAAGAGGTGAGAAAAAAAAAACATTAAACTATAAAAAGTCACCTATTTCATGTTGTTATGATTTCATTTGTCGTCATTTCGTTTGAGTTGAAGGGAAAATCCTCTCCGGCTGTAACTATTAACATCAATTTCTCTTGACTCGAGGAAATGATTGGGAAGGGAGTTACGATTGTTATTATTGTATTTCTCGCAGGAATAGTTTTTATCAAAAAAAAATATATTCTTGAGAAAATGTCTAAGAGAAAAGAAGATTGGAATCACGTCATTGATATTAGTAGAAGAAGAACCGCATTCATATTTACATTCACTTATTCTTCATTTTCTCCTTGAATAGGTTTTCATCTTGGCTACTGGCTGCACCAAACGACTAACGAAAGATCGAGAAAGCAAGCAAGCGGAAACTGTGTTTTGACCTACTTTTAAATGGATTTCCTTTTCCTCTAGTTTTAACATCAGACACACAGAGAGACACAAAGTTTATTGCTTCGTGTAAGTGGCATACTTAAAATATAGTTTTAATTTTATGGGAACGAAACGTGGACATAGCGACACTGCATTCGAGATAAAATGGAACATTTTCTTTTATTGACTTTTGGCGGCAATGGATTTTGTGTAATTGAATTATAATGAAGTGATTTAAGGAAATGACGGAGAAAGGAAGAAGCAAAAAGACGGAATATTATAAGAGAAAGATGTTTAATTAGTCATTTTGTGGCGGAGAACTCGAACGGATGATGGTTAGTTTAAATGTTTAATAGTTGTTTTTACTTTTTGTAAATTTTAAATTAGAAACTAACTTTTTATTTAAAAAAAATGCAAATTTAAGGTTTTAGGACGAAGATTTAAAATGAACACTGGATTCAAAGCTCTTTATGTACATAGGGAATTTTTTAATTGTGTACTGGGTCAAAAAATTAAAATGTGCATTGGTACGAACTCTCGAAAATTGATTTGGGCAAAAAAAGAAGTCAAAATATGCATACATTTATGTGAATTAGGGTAAAATTTTAAAAATGTCAACTGGGGCGAAATAATAAAATGCGTTTTGGATAAAAACTCTAAATTATGCATTGGGTCTAAAATTTTTAATAAGCATTGGGTCACGTAAATTAAAATGGCAAATGGAGCAAAAATGATGAATTTACATTGGGTCAAAGTTTGTAAATGCGCTTTGGGTCAAAAATCTTGAATGTGCATTGGGACAAATATTTTAAAATGTCAACCGGGGCAAAGATGGAGTGTATAATACTTTTAAAAGTTAAAATATGCACTAGGATGAAAAATTTATAACAAAGATGTCGCTATATAACGAGTTTCGTGAACAAGAACAACTGAATTCGGGTAAAATTACCTCAAAATGTTAACTGGGATGAAACCTCAAGCTGTAATGGTTATAATTATATTCAAAATGATTGCAAATTTTGAGAAGTTAAGAAGTTGAATGGTTTCTTATATAAAAGCCTTGAGATATGCAATGAAGCTTGAATATAATATTTGAACATTTTCTACGAATTTTCCCAAAATTTTCACAAGTTTTCCTGCATGGGAAACTTTTAATAAACTAATTTGACTCTTCAGTGCTTAAAGTCTTATTTTTCCTAAAATTTTGCTAAAATCATTTCCATGAATTTAAAATGTTTACAAAGTATGCAATAAACCTTACTTGTTTAATTTTCAATTTTCTTCGATTTTTGTAATATTTTTCTGTGGTTTTTTTTTGCAAAAATTTTTTTTCAGATAAAATAAAATTAATTATTTCCAAAATTTCTCAAAACTGATGATTTAATTTAATTTTTTTTGTATTTTTGAAAATTTTTGAATATTATCTCAACTAACCAAACATCGTTAAGTACAAATTGAAAAAAAAAAACTAACCCATTAATCGAATATGCGTCATAAAAATAAATCCTCGAAGAACATCATCATCTTGTCTTGTAGGTAAATGGAAAAACGTAATTTCCCAACACAAACAACGCCTTTAAGCTCGTCTCTGTTGTCTTTTGTGCATTTATGAAGACTTGTTGTTATTCCTCTTGCTGCAAACATTTACTCCGGTTTTATGTACTTATGTCATCACAACACTTTACATCACATTTACGTTGCATTGACGCCATCCATACACAAGAACATAAGACGGGAGGAACATAACAATGGAATTACAAACACATACAAAAAAAACTTTTGTAATGTATCATAATAATCTTGTTAAAGTTTTTAAGTCTCTATAAAGTTGTGCGTTCCTCAAAATTATTACTACGTTATTTCATTAAATGGCTGAAAAACGGAAACTGAGTGAAAATCGAGCAAACATTGAAAGAGGTTTAAAATATTTTTTCTTCGAAACTTTTTCAAACCGAATTTAAAGGAGAACAAAATTTCATTAGAATGCAATTTTTATAATTGAACACTTATGGACAAGTAATTGGTGTGTAACCAAAATTATATATTTGCATGGCAAAACCAATGTGCGGAACAATATTAGATGAAATTATCAACTATAATCCCTTCACGAGAACGGCGGTAAATTTCGCTAACCGCTACCCACAAAATCCAAATGAAATTATAACGCAATTCAGAATTTTCGCGAACGTATCAATATCCAATGGCAACCACCGCAGCAGCATCCTCACTCATATAGTTACTGTCCTCGTTGAATGTCGTTTTTGACGATGATTAAGAGCGAAGCGCTATTAATTGTTGCTACGAACCAGTTGTCAGAGAGGATGCTAAAATTATTGCGGTTAATAATGTGGATTTTTGGATGACCTTTACGTCAAATTTTTGATTGTGATCCGATAAATGGGAATTAATTTTGTACTGTTGAACCGCAGTCAGATAATTATTTAAAAAAAAATTTTGATATAGATTCTATGCTAAAAGCTCATACATACTATGTAACGCGATAACTTTAATTTGAAATACAATAATTTTTTAAATCTTTTTGTAAAATATTCCTTTTTACTAAAGGAAGGTTTTTGTGAAAAAATTTTGCAAAAAAGAACAAAGAAAGCTTTTAAAAATTGCAAATTTAAAATGTAAGCTTCATTGCATACCATACGGGTTTTTTTTTAAATTCAATTTATTTAATTATTTTTTAATTAAGGACCAACATTAAAAAATCAAAAAAAAGGCCTATAAAACTAAAAAATCTAATCTTATGTAATATAAAAAAAAATATTTTTTTTTATATTTTTAATAAATATTTTTATTAAATTAAAAAAATCAACTAAAAAATTTATTTTTTTTTAAATTATTTAAATTATTTTATTATTATAATTTTTTTTTCTCAGAAAAATTAAATATTTTTTTAAAAATTTTAATAAATAAAAATATTTTATAAAAATATTTTAATAAAAAATCGAAAAAATTAATTTACTTTAAAAAATTAAATTATTTTAGTATTTAAACTTTTTTTCTTAAAAAAATTAATTAATTAAATAATTAAAAAAAATTAATAAAGTTTTAAACAAAATTTAATAAAAAATATATAAATTAAAAAAATATTTTAATTATTTAAGAAAAATTATTTAAATAAAAATCGTTAATTTTTGAAAAAAAAATTCATAAAATGATAAAAAAAAATTTTTTTAAATTTTATGAAAATTTAGAAATTGATTCTGATTGAACTTGTTCAGAACAACAACTATTTCAATCTATTTTTTTTTTGTTTAAAAACTAATCCACAATATCTCTCCAAATAAATAAACAAATCCCAAAAAACTCCAATCAAATAAAAATCCAACAAAAACATGGTTCAGAAAATAAAACTGCAGCAATCCCAAAAATAAACACGCATGCACTTTTCGAAAGCAATGGACAACATCATCACAAAAATAAAGAAATACTTTGTTTCTAATGCCATTTTTATTTGCATTACCTCTTTTTCCTTCTCTCTCGTACGTAAATTCAGTTCTGATTTTTCTCCAATAAACGAAATCTGACCAGAATCAGAAAAGCAAATATTGTCAATGGCAAAACAACATTTTTTTGTTGTAAAAAAAACAAAAAATGGATATTGAGATCCAAAGTTGCTTTAAAAAAAAGCATTTTACTGATTGTGCAACTTTATTTTAGAGACAGAGAAAAAAAAATCGTTAAGCTTACAAATAAAAGAAGCTTTAGTCGGTTGTAAGTCCTATTTACCAAAGGATTTCAACTCTTTTAGTGATGTCATTTTTCTCCCTCTTTTTGTTGTCTTAAAACGAGCATGCAAGCACTAATAAAAGGCAATTCGATCGTTAAATGAATGTTTTGTGCTAATGTGCTTGTTTTCTCAATTTTTCTAACAAGGCAATGTGACATGACAATAAAAATGTTTTTTTTTGCGCTTCTTCTAATGGAAATACTTTTCAAGTACAAATGCATCCGTCGCCGCAACTCAAGCGGAATAAATGCATGACTTTCTTTATTGTCATTTCGATGCATTTTTAATTCATTTAATTGATTGGAAAAACATCGATGCCTTCTTCTTTTTCGATTTCTCCTGAATAAGTAATCAGGGAATGTATTTTCATTTCATCAATTGCTGAAGGCCAAATAATTTTTTTTTTTATTTTTTTTCATGACATTTTATTAGTTGTGCGGAACAAAAATAAAAATTCGGGAGAAAAATTGTTTTATAATTACTTTTTTTCTAAAACTAACAGCAGTCAACTAAACGTTTGGGACATGACATGATCTGATTTTTTTTTTTATTTTTTTGCAAAAAAAATGAACGAATCTCACTTTTACTCAACAATTCATAGAATAAATGGTGATAAAGAGGTTTTCAAAAGGTACTGAAAGATTATGACTTCAGCGCAGTTTCTAATAAAAAATATTTGTTTTAAATTTTCTTCAAGTTAATAAAAATTTAAGGTTAAATTATATTTTTTTTAAATGAAAAATAAAAATAAATATTTAAAATAAAAATAAAATTAAATAAAATTATATAAATTAAATATTTTAAATAAAAAAAAAAAATTAAAATATAATTTTATTTTATTTTTTTATTATTTTTTTTGAATATATAATTTAAAACCTTAAATAATTTTTTAATAATTAATTAATTAATAATATTTTAAACATTTAAAAAAAAATTAATAATTTTCAAATTAATCTTTTTTTTAGTTTTATAAAAAATAAAATTAAAAAATAATTTACAAAAAAAAAAAATAAAAATTTAAATATTTTTTTTAAATTAATTTTTTTTAAATTAAAATTTATTTTAATTTATTTAATTTTATTTTTTTTTTAATATTTTATAAAATTTTCTTGTAGTTATAATAAAGTAACTTATTTTTATTAAATTAATATTTTGTTCAAAAAAAAAAAAATTTTTAATTTTTTTTTTAAATTTCCTCCAAAATGCACTAAAAAAAATTAGCTAACCCAACGCCACATTATAATGAAAAACGATCTCTTGTGTGCCATATTGCAGAAATAATAATACTAAAACTGACGTTTCATTCATTTTTTGCGAGAACCAAAACTTTCAAAAAAAGATGAATTTGTGCAAAAAAAAAAAAGTTATAATATTTTCCACTCTCTCACGCTCCAAGTGTTCTAGATTGCTGCTCTAAAATGGAGCAGCACTCGCAGAGCAAGAGCAAAAAAGGCACAAAGTGATTTATTTCATTGGCTAGACACAATTGTGTGTGGCCTATCATTGTTTGAGATCTAATTACGTTTTTTCCTGCAGCTAGTTTATAAAAATGTTTGCGTAGGCATACAAGAAATGAGAGAAAAAAAGTGAAGTTTTTTTTCTGCTTCATCAAGTCTTGTTGTTGTTGTTCCGCAAGTAGGTTTGTGTGGCTAAGCAAGGAAAAAAAAACGAGGAACAGAATAACGAGGAAAAATGAGGAAGAAAAAGAGTCGTTAGACATGCAAATAAAATGTAAATAAATTATATGGAAAAGACGGATAAAAATATTAACCTCGGGTGACTCTGTGGCTTATTAAAAATTATCATTATTATTATAAAATAATAATTAAGATTACAAAGAGAGAGATATCAAGTGATTGTGAGGTTAGATTTCGCGGAAAAAAAATAAAATGACAGAAAAATGCAATTAAAAATGGTTTTTGTTAGAACATAAATTTATTAAGAAAAAACTTGTGAAGCAAAAAATGTTCAAGAATTTTTTTTTCAAAGAATTATTAATAATAGTTTTTCAACGAAAACCAATAAAAATATTTTTTTGAACAACTTTGATAATTTTTTTTAATTACATAAAATGTTTGAAATTTTTTTAAGAAAAAAAATTGATTTAAAATTAAAAATAATTATTTTTTTTATTTCTTAATTAAATTTTAATTTTATTCAATTAATTAAATTTTAATTTAATTATTTTTTAATTTAAAAATTTAAAAAAATTTTTTTTTTTGCTGATAAAAAATTTTTTAATAATTTTGTAAAAAGTTTAAAAAAAAAAAATAAAATTTTTCAATTTGAATAAAAATAAATAATTAAATAAATAATATGATGATTTCCAATTATTTTATTTTTTATTTAATTAATATTTAATTTTTTTAATAATTAAAAAAATTATTAAATTCAATTTAAATTAAAAAATATAAATTTTAAATTAAGAAAAAAATGAGAATTATTATTTATTTTTTATTCGAGAATTTAAATTAAATAATTAAAAAAAAAAAAAAAAAATGAGAATTCAACCACAAATTTAAAAAAAAATTTTTTTTTTTTTTTTTTTAATTTTGGACAGAAAACAGAAAATTCAAGAAAATAGGTTATTGTTAAAAAAACGAAAAAAATTACTACAAACCAAAAACAAGAAATTTTTGCTCTAAAAGAGATTTAATTCTCTCACCAAAACGCAAATATCGCAACCATATTTGACAAGTTCTTCCAAAATTCGCGCGTAATTCCATCTGAATTTATCGCAAAACCTCTCATCGTCAAATATAATCGCCTTATTTTGCAAAAATTTTGATGTAACCAATACGATTTGACACAAATTACCATTTTCGCTAAAAAAACAAAAAATCAACAATACTTCCGAGAGTAACTCGACAACAATATTTAACTGTGAAATTCATGCGAGTTTTAGTTGATGGACATTAAATTACTGATGCATTAAATTGCTGTGCATATTGAATAAAATTGGTTTGCATTTGATCCGAATTTGTGTGACGGAGCAAAAGTATTTGGTAGTTTTCAGTGTCAACATTCGATCATTTTGCGAAATTAGTGCAGTAATAAATAATTGGACAAAAATTTTCATGGCTTTGGATTAATTGGTATCGAAAATGTTTGGTTTTTTCTGAAATTTACTTTTGTCCAAATTCGTTCTCGACTCGCACGGAAATCAATTAATCAGCGTAAAAATGGGTTGGCCACAAATACAATTTATCAATTATTATTAGAATTTACTGCTGACCACGCAAACGTTTTAATTGAATGTCAATTATCTCTCGAGTTGGTATTTTAGATGTAAAATTAGTGGAGGCGGATGGTATACTGTATTGAAATTGAATAAAAGGTAAAGGAAAAATTTATTTCTACTAATATTTAGTTTTTTTATTTTATTTTTTTTTAATTTAAAAAATTATTTAAAAAATATTTCTCATTTATTTTATTTTTAATTATTTATTAATTAATTTTTAATATTTATATTATTTAAAAAATTATTTTTTTTTTTATAAATTTAAAAAAATAATTAAATTTAATTTTTAATTAATTAATAAATAATTTGTTAAAAAAAATTTTTTTTTTTATTTTTTATTTTTTAATTAAAAATAAAAAATTCAAATTATTAATAAAATTTAAATTAATTAATTATTTTAAATAAAATTTTAATTTTAAATAATTTTTTATTTTATTTTTTTTTTATTTTTAATTTAATATTTTTTTTTTTAAATTTAAGAAAATAATTAAATTCGATTTTAAATAAATTAATTAGTTTATTTTGAAAAAATTAAAAAAAAATACGTTACGAAAAATAAATTATTTTTCTTATCAAAAGAATTTAAAAAATTTAATAATTTTTTATATTTTTAATTAAAAAATACTTTTAAAGCTTAAATTTATTTTTTATCCAATAATTTTATTTAAAACACAACAAAAAACTGCAAAATGAACAAGGAAATATTCAAATTTCTGCAACATTTCCTTCCAAAGAAATTCGTCTGTGACAGCGAACGAACGAACGACATCATGACAATTGCATTTAAGTAGGACAAATTCTTCAACTAAAGACACTTACTTATTATTTCCTCTGCTATTTCGCTTTTTCTTCCTCTTTTCCCTATGCTTTGACTTGATGTTTCGCACTGATAAAATACAGAATGGCACTTTTTCGAAGCAGGCACGAAGGAAGACAATCTATTGAAAATATAAATCCATAAATTTTCTGCACTTCGTTTTGTTTGTCTGGGAATGTCTCTCGTTTGTTCGTTCGTTCGCGTCGTGGAAAAAATATAAAATATTGCAGTGTATTGCATTTCTTGGCACGACTTCAAGTTAACGAACCATAAAAAAGTTAATTCCTTGTAAAACTAATTATTATATTTTGTTGTTTTTTCTGGCGTTTCTGTCGACGACGTCATCGGTCTTCGGGTGACATTTGTTACAACTTGTTATTAATTACAAAGGTCGATTTCTACCTGCCGCTGTTTCAACAATGGGCATAAGAAGTTTTTCTTGATTTTAATAAAAAATACATAAAAAAAAGTTTTTTTCAATATATTATTAAATTTTTTAATAAATAAAATTATTTTCAATTTAATTTTTTAACCACGTGGTTCATTTATTTTAAAATGTTTCAAATTATTATTTTTTTTAGTCACTAAAGTTGAATTGTAATTAAAATTAAATAATTTAATTAATTTAATTTAATTAACTTAATTATTAATTAATTTTTTAAGTTGATTTAAATTTTTTAACCAAAAATTTTTTTCTTTTCAAATTTCAAACCACGTGGTTTCTTTAAATTTTTCTTTGAAATACGGTAAAAAATCAAATATTTCATTGAAAATTGATTCAAAACAAAAAAAAAATTAAACGAACATCGTCGTGGCTCCATGCTAATGAAATCCAACGACGATAAAAAGGAAATTGATTCCTCTTTCGGCATTTGTACGTGTATGGGTATGTGCCTGTACGGAAGTCTATAGGCGCCATACGAAGACAACAACAAATGTCGGAAGTTGAAGCATTAAAGACTTATACAAATTTTATTTTCTTCTCGTTTCTTTTCCTTTTTTTCTCGTTCGTTCGTATTTTTTGCTAATTTAAACAAATGTTTATTGCCCTGAATGAGCAAATTCAATGAAAATAATAATACGACCGAGAAACGAACGAACGAAAAGTGTGTTTTGGACACACGTTTGGTAAAATTGATTTTAATGCATCATTGAACTTGAACATGAAGTTTAATGCTGATAATAATAATAAAATTGTGCTATTTTGTCGTTTTCTTCCACAAACACACACATAGAGGAAATATTTTAATCTTTCGAGAAATAAATGATGTTTGTTTTTGAATCGTTCGCTGCTACCCACAAACGAAAGATATCTCATTTATGCTGTGGATGAAATAAGAAGGGATTTGATTAGAAAATGGAAAATTTTAAAATTATTTCACTGACCTAATTTCTTGTTCGTTTGGCTCGTGCATGAGATGAGAGAATGAATGGTTTCCAATCAAATTTTTGTGTAATAACTTTTTTTTGCTGTTGATGATGGAAATGTTGATTGGTTGGTTCAATATGATGGTCAATGATTCTTTTTTAGAACATGCTGACAGCATGAGGCGATTTGAAAGTCGATCAAAAATTCATGAAAAAGAGGATTGATTAAATTTTTTTGAATTTAAAAGCTTAAAAATTATAATTTTCGTAAATTTTTTTGAATTATTAAATTAAAAAAAATCTAAAAATATTTTTAACATAAAAATAATTTACAAAAATCACAAATTTTTTTAAAATAAAAAAAAATAATTTTTAATAATTTTTAAAAAAAAAATTAAATTTCTTAAAAATAATTAATGATAATTTTTAGTTTTGAATAAAAATCTAATGAAATTTACAAAAGCTATTTTAATTTAATTTTTATTTAATTTTACAAAAAAAAATCTTATGAGATAAATAAAACGATTGAATTATATATTTTTTTTAAATAAAAATTCTAGTTTCTATTAAATTTAAATTAAAATTATTATAAAATTGAAATTAAATTAAAAATTAAATAAATTAAAATAATTACAAAAATTTAAAAAAAATTAAAAATATGACATTTTTAAATATTTACTCCAAATATAAGCTCAGAAAATATTCTAAAAAAATTAAAAAAATAAAACAAAATCAAAAGTTTAAATTAAATTAATTTAATTTTTTCTTCAAAAAATTTATTTACGATTTTTTTTTATTTTAATTTTTATTTAATTTAATTTTTTATTATTTACAATTTTTTTGCGAAATAAAAAAATTCATTAAAAATATCGATCGCTTCTAAAAATCATTTTATTTAAAAAAAAAGCTTTTTTCCTGTTCAATATGCTCTCCTAAACAAGAGTTCTTGCAACTCCTCAACGCAGATTATGCAAATAAAACAAGAAATAATGACTATTTGTTAGCAAAAGTTGTTTATAAATTGAGCCAATCTAACATACTCTTTCCCTCTACAACTCTCGACAAAATACATACAAATTATTCAATGTTGCTCCGACATGGCGTGGAATCCCTTTAGTCGTCTCCATTCATCCGTGCAGCAGTCTGACAGCTTTCGAACGATGTCGCACGCCGCACCGGAGAAATGTTTTTGGCCCAGAAAACGATAAGAAGGAAAAACTAGTTACAATTTATACGAATTATATTTGTGCTCCGTTCTCGTGCCTTTTTCCGATATATTTGCACAAAATATATAATAATTTCTGCAACAAACATTTTAATGTGTGTCGAACTCGAGACTCGGCTTTTATTATGTTTGATATGAATACAAATGCCAAACTTTTATGTGAAACTGTGAATCATCTGCAGACGCAACGAAACAAAGATAAAGTGTGTTATTTTAAATTTATGTACATTTAAAGGGTGTCTCTCTGGCTGAGGCAAAAGACAAAACGCATTTCGGCATTTGGAGCATGAGCGAGAGAAGAGACATGAGCAAATATACTGCCGATTAATAATAATAAATAAATAAATAAATGACAAACAATCAGCTCGTTAGTTGAGCAAATACTGCGGAGTAGTAGTTCAGTTTTGGAATGAGGAGAAATATTATTTTTAATTAAAAGAAATTTTAATTTTAAAAGAATTTAATTTTTATTTCATTTTTGAACCAAAACTTTTTTTTTTAATAAAAAAATTAAAAATTTTTATTTTTTTTTATTTGCCGTGTATTTAAATTTTTTAAATATTATTAAAAATGCTAAAAATTGATAAAAAAAAATCTAAAATTCAAATATGTGTATTTTATTTTTTTTAATCAATAATTTTTAATAAATTTAATAAATTTAAAAAAATTTAAATTTAAAAAAAATTAAATTAAATTAAAAATTAATTAAAAATTTAATAAAAAGATTAATTTTTGAAAATATTTTAGAGAAAAAAAATTGAGGGATTTATTGTAAAAAATGCTAAAAAATTAATTGTAAATTTTCAAATTAAAAGATTATAATTAATTTTAAATTTTTAAATCATGAACTTCAATTTTCAACAACAATTTAAATTTAAAAAAAATTAAAAAAAATTTTAAAAAATTAAAAACAAATAAATTTAAATTAAAAACAATAAATTATTTTATTATTTGTAAATTTTAAAAATTTAATATTAATTAATAAACTTTAATTAAATTAAAAAATTAAAATTATAAAAAATATTTTTTTTTAATTTTAAACAAAAAATCATTCAAAAATTATTTTGGAAATTTTTAAGCATTGTTTTTTATCTTAGAGATTTAAGTACAAATCAGCTTCAAAAAATTATTTTATTTTTAAATTAAATTTATTAAAATTAATTAAATTTATTTTTATTTATAAATCAGTCAAAAACCATTAAAATAGACAATTTTCCTTAATTTTTTATAATTTTTCGCATAAAAAGTTTACTTTAAGAGCATTAAAATCACATCCAGTGTCTTTAAACACGAAATTTATAATCCGCTTTAAGCACATGCAAGAGATTAACTTCGTTACATGTATCGCTTCTCATCCTTGTCATGCACACATCCAAGCGACATGTGTGACGTTAACCAGATGAAAATCAAGTTCAACAGTGAAGAGCTCATTTAATCCAGTTTAAACAACAAAATTTTCCAACGACACACGTGCACGCGAAGTGTGTGACAAAAATTAACTAAAAAGTACATATTTTGCCCATATTTCGCTCCGCATCCTACTTAAAATCTTTTTAAACATAAACAAACAAACACACTAGAAGTCATTATGAGTAGAAGTTAATGTGTCGTTGCCTTTGCCTTGCCTGAGCTTGAAAGAGAATTTATAATAATTTACCTCGAATCTCATCCCTCGCATCTCGTGCCATCCCTTAAATGTGTCACTGAGCGTTACGAAAGATTTTTTTACGTTTAAAGTTTGCGCCATTTTTTTCGTTGCGGAACCTTTAAAGTGAGAGAAAGAGAAGGAGCGACGAAAGGCATCCATATGTCATTTTTGATTCTTGCTGAAAATAGCAAATATTTACCATATAAATTGAATTTCGCAGCGCCGCAATGTGTGTACGTCGCTCGGATGAACTAACTAGCTGACTGGCTTTGTTTGATCAAGGGAGACGAGATTGGAAAAATTTTCATGGAACGAGTAACTTAACCGCATTTTTAATATTTTCTCTGAAATTCTCTGAATTTTCATTATTTTCTCGAAGTTTTTTCGAATTTTTAATTTTTTTTTTTAAATCTATTTATTTATTTTTAATTAAATTTTAATTTTTGATTTTTAACTGAAATTTAATTTAATTTGAATCAATTTTAATAAATTCATTTTTTTATCAAAATTAAATTATTTGATTAAAATTAAAATAAAAAAACATAAAAAAATTTAAAAAATTAAATTCTTTTTTAAAAATTAAAATTAATTTAAATCAGTAATTAAAATTAAATTAAATGTGAAATTTCATATTTAATTAATTTTTAATTTTTTATGATTATTTTTTTTATTTTTCTTAATATCTTTAAATTTTATCTTTTATTTTTCCTGAATTTATTTAAATTTTTCTAATTAAGTATT